>NC_056563.1:11708886-11832735 GCF_013358625.1 Macadamia integrifolia | reverse complement strand
TTTCAGTCACTCATGGAATGACAAATAACTACACATGATGGAGATAAGCGATTTAAATAACGAAAGATCCAATATTTGAAAATTGTATCTATAATAACTAATCTCTCAAAGAATTAAAGTGGGATGGATGAAGTGGAGAAGTGTGTTCGAAGTGTTGAGTGACCGACATATCCCTTTAAAACTCAAGGGAAAATTCTACATGATTGTTGTGTGTCCAGCCATGATATATGGCAAGGAATGTTGGGCAGTTAAGAAGTGTCATATAGAGAATATGTGTGTGACAGATGAAGATGTTAAGATGGTTGTGTGGCAAAACAAGGAATGACAAAGTAAGGAATAAGCATAATAGAGCGGATTTGTGTGTTGCCCCAATCAATGACGAGCTCCAAGAAAGCTGTTTGAGGTGGTATGGTCATGTTCAACAGAGGCCTAGTGACGCCCCAATAAGGAGGAGTGATAGGACTCAAATTAAAGGGGCTACAAGAGCTAGGGGCAGGCCTAAAATAACCATAGGAGAAATTGCGAGGAATGACATTCGCGTTTTAGGCCTTATACCAAGTATGACATCGGATTTCTATTGGAGAGCAAGGATCCATGTGGTCGACCCTAATTAGCTAAGATTCTCCTGTCTTGCTGGGCTATGTCCTCTTTCCTCTTCCTATGCTACTTTCATCTTTCATCTTTCACCTTTCATCTTTCAACTCTCACTTTTCATATTGCATTTTTTCATCTTTCATTTGTCATGTCCCATATTTAATATGTTTGGATCCATGTAGCCAGCCTCATTAAGTTGGGATACTTCTTGTTTTGTATCTACTATCCAGAACAACTGGAAAAGTAGAAACAAGACAAAAAATGCTTCATATGTAGCCAAGCTATTCCTTGGGGATGTCATTAGGCTAAACAGTTTACCCAAAACCATGGTGTCCAAGAGGGACATTCGGTTTGTGAGTTACTTTTGGGAAACACTTTAGAAAATGTTGGGAACAAAACAACAATTTTTATCTGCTTTTCATCACCTAACAGACGGAAAGAAACGGATGGAAAGACCGAGGTTGTCAACCGCAATCTTTAGAGATTTGTTGCGTTGTCTAGTGGGTGATCATGTCCCAAGTTGAGATTCAAACTTAGCTATAGCAGAGTTTGCCTACACTATTTCAGTCAATAAATCTATTGGTTACCGTCCATTTGAGAGTCTTATGTAATCAACCCACGAAACCTATAGACCTCATTCCCTTGCCAATAGAAGCCAAACCCTCTGAACCTCCAGAGTTCTTTGCCTGTCATATCCAAGAACTACTTACAAAAATAAAGAAAAACATTGCCATAGGTAACGAATATTACAAGTTCTAAGGGAAGCGGAAGGTATTCGTCAAGCCCCTAAGAAGACTTGGTGGTGGGATGATGAGGTACAAGCAGCTATTAAGATTAAGAAAGGCAGTTTTAAGACATGGCAAAGGACCACGGAGGTAGAAGATAAAAAGAGATATAATGTTGCCAAAACAAAGCTCAAAAGATTATGGAGATAGCAAGGATGAAGAAATATGAAGACTTTAATAATCTTAACACAAACAAAGGGGGAAAGCTACATATAAAATAGCTAAAACCAGAAAAATGAAGAGTAGAGATCTCTACCATGTGAGGTGTATTAAAAGCGATGATGGTAGAGTACCCATAAGAGTTGAGGACATACTAAAGAGAAGGGAAGAATATTTTTGCACCCTACTAAGTGGAGACAGTTCGAGTAGGATTGGGCTGGAAGATTCCCCCCCCCCTTTTTTTTGATGTATCCCTTGGGTCTCTTGGCTTGGCAGTTAGCTTTTTGCTACGCTGCTATTTAGTTGCTTTTGTATTTGTTCCCCCTGGGGTCGGCTTTTCCTTGTTGGCTTAAGCCTCCCCTCCTCCCCCCCCCTTCTCCACTTGTATATTCTCTCTCCTTTGGTTATTAATTATTTAATTATCCCAAAAAAAACATGTTAAATATGGTATATTATTGCACAGGTGAATCTGTAATTACAGTTAGAGTCGGGGACTTTAATTAGTCAGGGCATTACTTGTAATTACAGAATTTTTGTATCTCATAAATACATGGCTGAGAAGTCCAGTAGGGTAATCTGAGCCCCCATCAATCTGTTTTCTTCTCCTTCCTTTTCTTCCCTTCTTCTTTCTTCTCCTTTCCTGCAGATCCTCTTCTCTTGGATCTGTTCACTGTTTACCGTTGAATACTCTCTGATTTAATAACAGAAAGTAGTACAGCACTTAATGTCACTGGGGACATAAGAACTTCCCTTGATCTTCAACAATGCTAGCAACCATGGGTTTTGAAAACTCCATCAGGAATGAGCTCTCTACCATTTGCTTCTCAAAAAAAAAAATTAGGATGAAATATCTAACACAAACTGTTACTAACTATATAATTTAACCATCAATATAGCTGGAGGCCTGAACCATACTAACGACAACGCTTTACACTTCTTCAATGCTAGCAAATTTCCCAAAATAAATGGGGCAGTGTCACTGTCATTACAGTAGGCCTCATCATATGTATCCCCAATGTGGTTGCAAAAGGAAATGTGTGAGCCATTTCTATTTTAACAGAAGAAATGATGGCAAGATCTTGTCAACAGAAATTGAAAAGTAGTACTCCCCTTTCAATGTCAAGTCCTCACCTGAAATGGATTGCCTTTAGGACAACCAGAATTTCTCTCTATGGAGGATCTCATAACTGAAAGAACAATTTACCCATGAAGTAATTCATAAGCTAAAATGTGGAGCAAATTTCTCTCATAGACTGCCCATAAGAATTATATAGTAACCAATTATGGACACATATATGGAGAAATATACAGCCACACTTGGAAAAAGGAACATCTCTTCACCATAGCAGCAAGAAACATAAGACACTAAAACGAAGTTTAGTCTTAATGAATCGCTTGGGAGCTCGCCCTCAACTGCAAAAGGAATGGAGTAATCCAATGATGATTTTGCAATACTAATGCTAGCCAACTTTGGCATCTACCTAGCTCTGGAGGATGTCATGCGAAAATATTTACTAAAACAAGTAATGCAGAAGAACAGTGTGGAGATAAGCACATCAAATATGATTCTAACTTTTCTAGATCAGATCAAAATTTAATGACACAGAAAATACAAGAAACGGTATTAGATTACTTGCCTATGAAGTTATAGCCAATTTCACTCCCCATGGCATATCTACCATCTTTCCTTCAGCTATTCCAGGAGCAGTGTTTTCCTTGTAGATGGCCAATCTACTTTGGACCACTGAACAATAAGGCAAAATTACAAACAAATAATGATTAGAAACTCAGGAGTCAAGACAAAGTAGAGACCCAGGTTACAGCAGAAGGGACAAAGGAATAGGTGAGAAGTTTGATTCATAAGGTCACAGTGAAACTTGACATCAACCGATTACAGCAAACCAAATTGTCATCCATCAATCTTGAAGCCCCATTGATAATATATTGATAATAACCATTGCTACAACTGAGAATCAGCCTTGTGCATTCTTCCATATCCTTCAAACCTTCCACCAAGTGGTCAACACCAGTTTGTCCACCAACCAGAAAGAAAATCTCCACTCTAAATAAAATAATTCTCTATTATAATCACCACAGATCGGCAGCAACAACTAAATGCCTCACCATCCAATCTCTCATAACACTTATCAGTATATGTTGATTTTTTGTCGCACAACATTCAGTGCAACAAATAACTATTGGTCTTCCATACAACAACAACTCAGTCTTATCCCAACTAAATGGGGGTCGCTACATGGATCCTTGCCCTCAAAGCCCTTTTAACTCCGCCAGTGTTTACTGCCGGTTCCAAGCCTGGATAAAGGAGAAGGGTTGGTGCGTCAGGTCAGCAGCAAGCACCGGTAAAAAAAACCTAGCCAAACCTTTCTAACATGGATTCTAAATCCTTATATTAGCAACTGCTGATCTTATATTGTCTTATTTATCCTTCAGTGCTTATGGAATGCATCAATCACAAAACACTCCCAAAACCCTTCACTTCATTTACCCAGCTATAATTCTAAGGATAAAATACACTTTATCTCCTTATTTATGTGCGAACCGATATAATGAAAATTGGTTTGTAACTCACTGTATTTCTTGGACATTTTAACATGTACTCCTAATCTGCTTCCCGTTTACTGAAATTGCAGAACATATGTTCTGGTTTAGCCTGGTGTATCACATAACATTTTGAAACAGCATCATTCCATTATTCTAACTTGGCATTTACCTCCAACCAATTCTCAGCCACCAAACAAATATACTCATTAAACCAAATATACCATGTCACTTCATTTTGAGCAAGTCCCAAGAAAGATCTAGTTTCCCTTCATGTGCACATGACACAACCCACCAATATCAAATACATCCAAGGATGCTGTTCAATCATTTCTCCGCTCCTTGCAGTTTTGTTTTCCACCAGCTCTGACAGCACATTGTTATAAGGATCAGAAGGTCCATATAACTCCAAAATAACCATATCAGAAGTAGAGAACAAACACCTTCCAAGGACTGACTGACTGAGAATTTCACATAATCTGAAACTCGTGATATATAACATTATCCACACCATACGCATCAGACTATGTAATAGGGAAAAAAAATATATCAAAACTATACCAGAGATGGACACATAAAGCATATCATATTATTAATGAAATATCTAAAATATGCTTTAAACAGGGCCCACCACGTTGCAAGAAGCTAGGTGAAACGTTTTTAAGAATTTCTTTTGTTTTCAATACAATGCAGTGGCATTCTAGAGCGGGAAAACATTACATTTCTGAACAAAGTGGCCAACATTGGCATTTCTAATCTCCAGACCCAAATGCCAATATATGTAAAAGAAATTGCATTTTTAATTATGGACAAAAGTGGCCAAAGAAAGCAGTTTTGTTATGATAATTATAAAAGTACGGGCTAGATGGAATAGTCTGTTCATGATTAGCAGTAGTCAGAATCTATAAGAAAGGATAAAAAGAAATCCACATAGATGTATCCCAAATCCAGGGTAGCAGGATGAACATTCAAAATGGGAAAATTTTTGGCATAACACACCCAACAAAGTGAGTTCCCACATATAGCAGCAGAACAAGAATACTAAGTCTTCAAGCATTTTTCATTAGCTTCCACAAACGAAAATATAGGTGCATACTACATAATAACTCCAACAAAAAGGCATCAAGGTCAGGTCATGATGGTGCAAACCAATCAGCAGTTGAAAGATTACTATAGTATAAAACTATGATGAACCTAACATTTCTAATCCTTTGATATTGCCGAACCAACAGCAAGAAGCAGTATGTCTGCATTTCATAAGTCAAACGACAAATCATCCACATCTCAGCGACGCCCAAGACGAGGCTTTTCGAATGCTCCCCATGCACCAGATCCAACACCATACAGAGGGGCCTTGTCAGTGGCACCCTGTGAATCAACATATGGCACGATAAGTAAATAAAAATAAGCACATCTGGGCCTCCGGCCAAAAAAATAGTAATATAAATGTAAGTCTACAAACAATTAACCCCAAGCAACACAAATAACATTATGTAAGCATCTATACCATCTGTAGCCCATATCCATCCCCATAGGAAGCAGGGAAACCCCCTTCAGGACTACCAAGTTTGATCCCGTAAGAACCACCTTGAGCAACAAGACAAACGGTAGAGATTAGGAGCAAAACAAAACCTCAAACTGCATTAGAAACAATAAGCCACGAAATTTTCCAGATAAGAGTCCATAACAAAGAAATATCTGTACAAGTTACAAAGGCAGAAAGTAAGAAGAAAGAAGAAAGAAAATGTCTAAAAAAATGATCAGATCAATATATCAAATTACTAAAATAAATAATACACTACTAATAAAAATAAATTTTCTTTAATATGCATGGTGTAAGATGAGTTGTACCAGCACCCCAAGGTCTAACATCTGCACTTGCAAGGTCTGCACGTAGCTTTTCAACTTCACGAGCCATGGAAACCAAGTTGCTCTCCATGGCCTGTCTCTGTTCCACAAGCTCAACATTTGCCTTCTTCTCATACTCAAAAGCATTCCTATAAAAGAAACTATACTCTGAGAATTCAACATACCCACATAAGCTAACAGCGTCTTACCAAGTTACAGCAAGCGATTAACAATACAGAGAGATTTTCTGAAGCAAAGACCCGAAAATTTCATAAAATAACAGGAACAACACAAGAAACTCAGGTAAACATATTGAGTAATACCTAGTATAGCATAAAAGACTCGCTAAAACAGATCAGCAAACACAGGAAGCCAAACAAGTAAATACCTAGCATGCATAAGCTCCTGGTGCAGGCCATCAATCTCTGCTTTCAAGTGTGGAATTTGTTGATTATCAGCTTGCAACCTGGCTAAGTCCTGCTTAAGGGTCTGAACTTGTCCGGCCAGATCTTGCCTCAGGGCATTCAATTTCTTAAGCTCTGAATGAAGCTGAATAGTCTCATTCCTTAAAGGCTCAGTTGCCCGAAGATCAGCTTCCAACTTCAAGCTCCTCTCAATCAACTCCCTCGATTGGGCATCTTTCTTTGCACGGATTTCAGCAATGGCAATGTTCCTGCGATGCAGCTCCTCCTTTGCAACACCGAGCTCCTGCTGCAGTGCCAATCGATCTTCGGCAAGCCTACGGTTGTCAGCCAAAAGCCTTCGAATGTCCATATGCTGCATCTCTAGTTCTTCCTCTAACAATGCAGGATGGGGTTGTCGGGGAACAGGACGAGCATACGGACCTTCGGGAACATGACGTGACATACGACCCCTCCCTGCCATTATGGCTTAACCCTGCAAAAAATGATAAAAAGTCATAAAATTTTGAAAACAATTGAAACTTAATAAACAATCCAATCAACACGCTCCAGCAATTTCATTACAAGAATAAAACAAGACACAAACATTGGATTAAATATCTAAATATTTATCAAACATGAATGTTTTATATCCATACAGAACCTAGAAAAAATACAAGCAAATAATTCAACTCTTCGATATGCATAGAAAGCCTAGGAACAACACGAGCAAATAACTCAATCCTCAAGACTTGGATTTCAGTTTAAGTTGGTCAAAGAATAAACGCGACATACGCAACAACAATTCAGTTCCATTCATAGTTAAAACAGGAACGGGAAAAAAAAAAAACACTTTGTTGGGTTTGCATGTTTAGAACGACTAATAATTTGAATGGGACAGTCAAAAACTACAGTCAAACTTTTAAAAAGTGGCTAAAATATGAAAACAGAGGGTAAAGGTTAACATTTAGACTTGAAAAAAAAAAAAAAAAAAAAAAAAAATCTCCAGACAGAATATGAGAGAGAAAGGATATCAACAAACAACAACAACGAAAAACTAAGTTGTATCCCAACTTAATGAGGTCGGCTACATGGATCCAAACATAAAAAGTAAGGAAAACTGGATTCTAAAACAGAAAAGGGGGGAAGAGATGAGAAAAGAAGAAAAGAGACATATATGAGAAATGATCAATGGAACATGACAAATTAAAGATGAAGAATGCAATATGAAAAATGAGGGGTGAAGGATGAAAGTAAGAGGAAAGAAGCACAGCCCAGCAAGTCAAGACTTGGGAGAATCTCAGCTAAATGGGGATCAGCCACATGGATCCTTGCTCTCCAATAGGCTCTATCCGAGGTCATACTTGGTACGAGACCTAAACCGCGCATGTCATTCCTCATGACTTCACCTATGGTCCTTTTAGGCCTGCCCCTAGCTCTTGTAGCCCCTTCAATCTGATCCTATCACTCTTCCTTATTAGGGCGTCGCTAGGCCTCTATTGAACATGACCATACCACCTCAAACAGCTTTCTCGGAGATTGTCATTGATTGGTGCAACTCCCAAATCAGCTCTAATACGCTCATTCCTTACTTTATCAAGAAGGGAATATATGAAAATACATGTATCTTCTGTCATTCCAGTAAAATATGTACAAAAAATAAACAAACACTATCAAGAGGGATAGAGCAGACAGTTGATGAAGGACATTACACATAGCCTATAGTCTTCTAATGACTCAGATAGGGGAAAGTGTCTTTTATCCTTTTCTTTTGGGGGGGAGGGGTGAGGGATGGGTGAGGGTTAAGGAAGTAAGCAAAAATAGATATAGAGGAATGGAAAAGTACGACTTAAATTACACATGCAGAGGCTGAGTTTGGGGAACAGAAGTCAAGTATATATTTAAATATGGAAGGGAAAATTAGGGCAAATGAATATATATATGTATACACACATATACATATATAAATATTAGATATTTAAATATGGAAGGGAAAATTAGGGCAAATGAATATATATATACATACATCAACCAAGAGCCAATAAGTTAAATAACCCAGAAACTCCACCCAAAATAAATAAGTAGCAACAGCTTAAGAGAGAACGATTTAATGATAATTACAACCAAACACAAGAACAGAAGAAATTCAGCAAAAATTCAATGACAAAAAGTAATGGATTTTAACAAAGGAATAGCAAGAGATAAAACTGGACAAACAACCAAGAGTCTCTCCTCTCATTCTCGAAAAAAATAGGCTCCCCTCAATCCTTAACTGACAACAGAATACTATGGAAGAAACTAAACATAACCAAAACAACTAACAGGAAATTAACTAGCCCAAAAGAAAGAGTTGTGCTCACGATTATAAAACACGGTAGTGTACACATATTGGTCACAGCCAACACCAATACAAATCAGACCATATCAGGAAGGGTTAGTCCGATCCGATATTTAAAATAAATATATAAAAACACTTTCTGGTGTTTCACCGATCTGGTATCGGTATTGGTATCGGCTGTGGCTGATACCAATATGCCCCATACGATACCGTGTTTTACAATCAAGTTGTATTAAAAGTTAAAACCCCATATTATGCTAGAATGCCAGTCTGTAAGTTGGTCAAAACTCTCTCAAATCACATCTGGACTGTGTAATATTGAGCTTATTAGATAGGTAATCAAATACTAGTCCAATCAGAACACACAATCATATGAAATTATAAAAGTAACCCTAAAAATTAAATAAAACCCTAACTATCCCTACTGGACCAAAAGCCAGGTTTGGACCTGGTTCTTCTCGGCCAGTCCAGCCATGCAATTGCATCAGACACAAAATAAATGATGTGATGACAAGTAGACTGACTCGACCTTGTATTAGCATCATTCATTTTCATCTTTTTCCAAATACCTTAGGTTCTTTCCTATTTCAAAACAAATGTTCTCATCCTTGCATCCAACCCATGCTCCCTCAGAAACTCTCTCAGATGCTTTATGCTTGTGTTAAGATTCTTTTTCCTCAACAATAAACACATTTTGTGACCCCCTGGACTATATGTAGTACCTGCTTTTTTCATTTGACCATTTCATAATGGACAGGAACTGGCCTGATGCAAACGCCAAACGGTCTTTGTATGCAAAGTAGTAACTAGGACAAGAATCCCAGCTCAACACAGTTGTTGCCTTGATATTCTAAACAATGAAAGGTGCCAAAGAAAAGATAAAGATTAAGATCAACGACCTCTATCTACTATCTTCCACAATGTATCTCTTATGTAGTACTAGTATTACTATGTTGTACCCTTTCTATTTTTCTACCAATAAATTTTTATTTATTAGAAGGGAAAAAAAAAGGATCAGCAAAGTCTAAAAACTACCATCTCATTGATGAACTTACAGATTAAATCATCCTTCACCCCTTTTCCATTGATAACTCCTTTTTATGTGGGGGGAAGGGGGCTTGAATACGGAAATTCCCAAGATCAAAGGGAAAATAATGTTAAAGAAGCTGAATGTGATACAGCATTGAAGACTTATTCAAAGAGGAAGAAGAAAGGGGTCGACCATGCCCATGCCTAGTAGGGGTCGACCACGCCTAGTCCTTAGGCCCACGATTTGATGGGGGTTTATTTAGTTTCTAATTTCAGTTTGTTAGTTTCTAAATTCAGTACTTAGTTAGCTTCTAATTTCAGTACTCTTTATTTCCTAGTTTCTATTTCCAGTTTTAGTAACTACTTAGTTTCTAAAGTTGTAACCCCCCCCCCACATCAATATTATAAATAAAGAGAGGGCTCTCACTATAGCCCACGATTTTTATGAAACAAAAAAGAGAGCTTGCTGCTGCCGCTATGTCTTTGCTGAGACTACCTTGTGTTTGATCAAGGTTTTGGGACTGGTGTCTGATCTGGTCAACACTCTGCGGTGAGAAGCCTGAGTGGTTCCTTCTACATACTTCTTCTTCTTTCATATATTATTCAAGGTGTTAAGGTGCTGCCCTACTGTCACAGGTATTTAGATCAGTCTTTTCTTGTTATCAGTTCTGTCCAGCAATAGGTAATTTTGTGAAGGAATTTCAGTTTCTGCCCAGGCCTATCCCTTTATCAGTATTGGCTGATATTTTAACCTCAGGTTCCCCTCACCCAAGGAGGAACTCGATCCAGGTCTGAGCCCTTTCTGATCTCTTGTTGCTGAGATATTCAAAATCTCCCTTTTCTTGTCTTTTAGTGGCCTGAGCTATCTAGGATTGAAATCTGTAGACCTGTTTTCAATTCTTATTATTCTTTGGACTGTGGTTCATGGTAGTTAGTTGATTTGACCTGATTGAAGTGTTATCAGTCCCTGTTATCAGTACTTCGATCTGATTAAGAGAACTCTTGCTGTTGGGATCGTTAGACTTGTGTTCTCTGATCTGATTTCTACTGTCTGAATGGTCTGGTTTATGGCTGTTCCCTGAATATAAAATCCTGCAGTTGGGATAAGGTTGCTTGTCATCAATCCTAGTTCTACATTAGAATGTCAAAGTAAAGATTATAAAGAAAATTCTACTACAGACGCAGTCTAGAAAACTTAACTCCTATAGCTGCCTGATTTAGAGCCAAAAACCACAATTTTTGCTGACTAACGTATGTAATACATGATTCACCACCCCCCCCCCAAAAAAAACCTCAATGCTGGATTAAAAACCAGATAAATGAAACTAAAAAATGCCCTAGTTTTATTATTTCAGCACCCGAAAGTTATGCCTTCCTCATGCACCCCCAAAAAAGAGGATAATCCCTCCATGATTCCTATTTATCCCTCTCCAAAGTACCACCATCATCATCAACCATACTTGCAAGCTGAATACTTCAATTAAGCCTTCACTAATATTATTTGCCCCCAATGTTAGCGCAGGATTAAAAACCAGATAAATGAAATTAAAAATGTCCCAGTTCTACACATGGTTTAAGAAATGGGCGAGATCTCGACGCTATTTGAAAATGGCGAGACGAGATGAGAAGTAACATATAAAATGCACAATATCTCGGTCATGATCTCGAGATCTCGGTGAATATCTTGGTCTCGACTCGACTCAAAACCAAATCACATGTGGTATATACACAATTTCAACCCTCAACTCGACCCAACTCGACATCTCTCACCTCTCTCACCCTGTTGTGAAGAAAAAGTGAGCTTTTGGTGGCTTTTCTTACCAAAGTTCTCCTCTACAGTGTAGCTTAACAACTTCAACACTTGGAGATTGGAGATTATCACTTCATCAACAACCTTTGGAGATCTTTTTCTTCTCAAGAACAGTTTTAGATAAAAACAAAAAAAACAAAAAAACAAAAAAACAAAAAAACAAAAAAACAAAAAAACAAAAAAACAAAAAAACAAAAACAAAAACAAAAACAAAAACAAAAAAAAAAAAAAAAATTCTCAAAACCATTTTTTTTTTTCATAAAAACATGGTCAATAGTTGTTTGTTTCTATTGAGGAATAGTCTAGGGTGAAAGATCCGAAGATTACTTACATAAGGTACGAAGTCAAAGTACCACTTTGGGGTTGATTTTTAAGGAAATAAAAAAAAAACAAACGTTTTCACTGTGTTTAGAAGGCCTAAAATAGGGTAAATGGAAAGTTTCAGGGGACTACAAAGACCATATGGCTACCGAGACCAATCACCAAGTTGACTAGGAAGAAATACAAAATCTCGCCAAATCTCTCTTTTTTGGTTTAGCGAGACTAGAGGCAAAATCGAGATCATAAAACTTCGTTCCATCCAGAAAATGCACCCATCACGATTCATATTTATTTCCTCCTCATAATACCGTCACTGTTAAGCATAAGCTGAATCCACTGTATACAGGCTACATTTTCTATCAAAGTTCCAAGTACCAGTATCCAACCAGTCGAATCAGCCACTAAATATCAGTTTTGGCAGCCATGGATATGATCTTACCACTAGGATCAAACCATCCATGGTCCGTTTTACATTTTGATGACATTATTGTTTACAGCCTTCCACTAACTGGGAAGAAGCAGCATCTATATCTAGTATTGAATAAATGGAGATGGGAATAGCTACGTGAATTTCAAAAATTGTTGGTTCAAATGGTACTTTTTCTAGGACAGTAACAACTACCAACCCTTTTTATCCTATTTGGAATGTAAAAACTAATCTCTCCCACTTGATTGCGTCTCACAGCTCTCATGATCAATAGACCAAGTTCTTTCTTTTTTTCAAATCGTTCGCTGCTGAAATCCAGCAGCTGCTCTTTATTTATATCAATCAATTACATCAATGGGGAATCTTTCTTGCATGGAAAGAAAGTCCATGTGTTTGAATTAGGAAGTCAATCCAATCTCAATCTAACAAAATAAAGAGTCCTAGTAATTAGAATCTAATAATTACATGAAAAAAAAAATATCTAATAAAAATAGAAACTAACATTACCTAATAAATCACCCCACCAAACAAAAAAAAAAGAGCAACCCAATGCACAAGTCTCCTGCAACTACAGGGTCTGGGAGGGGCAAATGCCATAGTCTTACCCCCTACTTTGCAGGAGAGGTTGTTTCCAAATTTCGAACTTGTGACCAACATGTTGCAATAACCGTTGCACCACAGGCACGCAATGAACAAAACTTCCCTAAAATATTGGACCATATAAGCTGGAAGAGTCTTCCACATTCCACTCCATGCAATGGTCATGGGGCCCACTCGAGATCTCCACAAGCTGTTGCTGGATATCCTGTTATATATTGGCCACTATAAGGACTATAGCCCCAAAATAGCGGCTAAGCGCAGACCTGTTTTTGAGCCCAACCGATGGACCAGTGCTGCATCATGGATACTAAACTTTCACCTCCTCAATTCTTGGAACATGAATGAAATTTCACCTCCTCAATTCATGGAAGATGCATAAGCATTTGATTTAACAAAATACTTCTCCAATAAATCACTCGCTTTGCCCAAAAGTCAAACAACAAGAGTCTGAAAGAGTTTCACCCCAAATTGATCAATTCATGCAAGGCTGGCGATGAACTTACTGCTAATTGATTGGTATGGAGAGGGCACGACTCTAATATTGAGAATTTTGAGAATTAAATATATATTTGTGAATCATCCCCTTTATAATTGTCCAAAAAATTGTGGCTATAAATAGTTGTAAAGTAACTGCTATGAAAAATGTGAGCGCAGCCAATTTTTCAGTCACCGCATGCTACTGTCCGATTTAGAATTAATTTCAGCTACTTCCAAACTAATAGCTTTCTTAGTACCCAGATGGAATACTGATGCAGGACCCCGGGTCAAAATACCATATTGGGTTCGCTTATGGGCCCAACCAGATACTTTACAACTCAAACAAACAAATGCATGGCAAAGTTGTAATTTATTGAAGTCAATTTAATGAAGAAACAAACCAGAAAATGGAATAGCACATTTGACAAGGAAAGGGTATTCTTAGAAGGGCTTGGGGGTAAGGAGGAGGGCAATACAAAAAACGGAATTAAAAGGGGTTCAATAATAAAGGAAACAAAGGAATCGTAGAAGGGTCTGTGTTGTCTTCTTCCTTGCATTAACAAAACCAGCAGAAATTTCCGTTTCGAAGAGAAAAGTTCCCTTGAGATAGGATTGATCAAGGATTGGACTGGGGAATTCGAATCACAACAATCGACCCTCTGAAATGCAGGTACTAACTAACCAAGACAGCAAGTGAAGAATGTGTGTTTTCAAACTGAATTTATACCTAACGGTGACAGCGGAAGTACGGACCTAAGTTGCGAAGTAGTCTCAAGATTGAAGAGGGATTTGGACCTAGGTTTTGGAGGGTTGAATCACTTATGGGAAAGGGAGTCTATACCTAAAACCACGAGAGGAAAGGAGAAGTATTGATAGCAATCAACCAGTTATATATGGGCTGTAACCATCGCTGAAAACAGAACAGGGTAAAGAAGAAAAGAGATGAAGATACAAGAAGGCTGAAGATGCAATAAGGATGAAGAAGAAGGGGAAGGTAAGGGAGATTGTGCAGGAAAAAAGAAAAAGGGGGGGGGAGGGAGGAAGCTCGAACACATGCCACGCAGGCACTCACAATTTAATACTCAATCCAGTCAATCAATCCGCCCAATTAATTGGGTTACAAGCATATTAGTGATAGAATAGACTCCTAAAAGACTGTAACTCATAAACTATAGTAACTTTATGAGTGTTTACAGAACACTCATAAACTAGAAACTCAAATTGGCAAACCAAATATATTATGTAATCTACCCAAATAAAAGAAATATTACAACATTATTCCCAAAATAACGCCTAGATGTCTGTAACTACAAAACTTGGATCCAGTTCTCGGTCCAGGTTCTCGAACGGGTTCAACCCGGTCCAAAGAACTGCTACTGCATCAATGATCGAATACAGTTTATGCTTGAAGTTCTGATCCTCGTTCAGGAGAGAAATGAAACTCCATGAAAGGTTGTACTTAAGCAGGTGGACATTCATTTAGATTCAACAGATCAAATGCAGACTACCAAGAAGATGTATCAACCATATGGATCTCATTTTGGACTGCAGCAGTGCGTAGAGCCCTTTGGAAACAAACATCACCAAATACGGTTCCATCCATACTCGGAACAATTCAAGCAGCGTACAGATCATCAAAACATTCAAAACAGAAGAACCAAATCACACCCATTTAAGAATGACAACCACAAACCACAACACAGTTACATAAATCTATATAATTTTCATTAGGTTTGTAAATTCATAAATGGCAGCCACGACTTTGAAAGAACTTACATGGATTAATTTAATTCTTAACAGGTTTCGTAACTTCACCACTTAATCTGTCTATAGAACTGCTTCATGGTTTCGTCTTATAGTGTTCTTCAAATCTCCTTTTGTTTCGCAACAGAGTCGACTTCGACATCCAGGGATTACAAAAAATTAAATGAACCATAGATATAGAACTCAAATGATAACTCAACAAAAAGAAGATTAGGAAAGACATGGAAAACGTAAAGGAATGGATTGAAAAGCATACCTCAACGGCTTCCTGCGTTGTGTTCTGCTCGAACGAGATAGGGTAATGGTAGGTTTAGAGCCCTTACGGAGTTGCGGTAAAAATTTTCAGACAACGTCACTTTGAAAGGCTTATGGTTCGATTATAAAGGAAAATAAAAAGGCATTACGATACCCTAAGCGCGCACTACTCGTCAGGGTCAGGCGGAGGTAGTGTCATATTTTTCTTTTTCATTTTTTTAATATATAAATATTCCTCCCCCCTCCTCCCCATCCCTAATGACAATACAAAAATAAAACTCAAAAACAAAACCAAATGACAACATCCATAATTTTTTTTTTTTTTTGGGGTGAAAAATAGACTTCTAGATTATAAATAGAAACAGATCAAGGGAAAAAGATCCCACAAGAGTCTAAATACAAAGAGAAATAATTATAGTCAAGCCCCAGGTAGAGTCTATCTATATATCAACTTTCTTGTATCCTTGGTTTATTGCATATCGTACCCTAACAATACACTTCTATATTTGTTGGACTTCTTGTAGATTTATAATCCATAAATATAGAGTTGACAGTGGAATTTACATGCAAAACAGCAAGCCATCTAGTTTGATGGGAAACAGAATTATAACATCCATCACATATAATCATTGAATGATCCGTAGCTAGCAAGTCAAGGCATTCAAGACACTCATGCAATGATGAATAATGATGATCAATGTGGGACTAGAGTTAGCAAACTCGTCACAACATTTCAAAACAAATCGCACAATATACCAAGGTGAAGATACAAGTTTTGTCTGGTTTTAATAAGGTCCCGAACATAGACAAGGGATTCAAACAAATTAAAAAGAAAGTATAAAGAGTGAAATTATTCAGTCCTAACCTCCAATGGCTCCGCTACTCATATATGTTTAGTAAACAAATAATAAATGAAAATGTGTCAAGATTTTTCCCCCCTTTTTATTTTTGTACAATACAAAAACATATTAGAGAGGATGAATATTAACCTTCCATAGTAGCTTATATGATTTAAACTAGTTCCAAGCTCATCTTCCATAATGAATTTAACCACTGGAAGGATTGAAAAGTGTGGTCTAATGCCTTATATTTTTATCTTTTTACAATATTTTTTGCTCTAAAAATCAAATTTATTGTCCACATTTTAATTTGAATTTTAGTTGAGAAAACAAATTCATTGAATTCATACAATGCACAATCTATAATACACTCTAAGTGCATGCACCTTCTATATCACTCCCCGCACCCTACGTACATAGCACATACATGTATGTATGTACATGTAAGTATGTACATTATGAGACAAGATATATACCCACGCATATATGTACGTGCCCTACGAAACATAGGACATATACATAACCTCATAGATTTAAAACTCATATGATTTAAACTACTACCAAGCTAATCTTCATAATCAATTAATTAATGCACGGATTAAAAGATCATCATTCCCAATCCAAGGGTAGTACAATCACACCTGAGAATCATAGACTATAGGAATTCAAATAATAGACTAGGCTACATCCAATGGAAAAGGATCAAAATAAGCCTATAATTATAGTATGGACCTTGCATTAAGTCACTAATTGATCTAGCAAACCTTTTATTTCAACCCTCTTTTGTCGTAAAAAGTGTTAAGGATTATCCTATTAACTTAATTAGAATGGTAGCCTATAAGGCTTTAACTAGGAGAAGTATAATTCAGGACATCAACGAATTGTACAAATTTTCTTCTAATATGTAACTATGCTCTATTTTTTGAATTAAAAAAAAAAAAAAAAAAAAAAAAAAAAAAGAAGAAGAAGAAAAAAGAAAAAGGTCACTAACATTCCTAACAGCAGAACCAGTGCATAAACTTCAAAGAAGATGATAGCTATTAGTGATAGAAATCCAAGGCTCATTCCATAGATGCTATGGTGAAACTAACTATGAATACCATTGTTGGAAAATTAGGATTTTCAACTCCGCTCGCCTTCTTCAAAATTTGGTGCTTTAGGCAGGGTAGACCTAGTGAGGGTGAGTCATGTGTTTTTTTTTTTTTTTCTCTCTTTCATATTCTTATTTTATCATTTTTCCTTATACTCTTTCTCTAGGTGAGGAGGAACTAAAGTTATTGTAGTTTCACATATGAGATTAGAAAAAAAAAAGGGACTGACATTGAAGACAATGAACTGCAATTATAGTTTTATACGTAGACCAAACTAATTGTCTATGAATAGTACATGATACCTCCCCTCCCCCCCACAAAAAAAAAGAAAAAAAGAAAAAGAGTTTCACACAACTCAGGCAAAAACCATTATTCCATCTATGCGTTAGTTGTTCACGTAAATTTCTTTATATAAAATAGGAAAAAGGATAAAAATGAATTGTCGAAGTCAAATTGTGAAAAAAAAAAAGAAAGAAAAAGAAAAAGGTAAGTGTTTTGGAAGCTTAAACTCCATTATTTGTTTTAAATTGTTCATATAAAAAATTATAATTGAGGAAATTATGGCTAAGAATACACGTTCATATTTTGGAGTATACACTTTGCGCCTTTTACGTAAACTAAAAAATAAGTCGATTTATTTATTTTTTTGTTGTCTTGTACATTTTCGCTAACACAACGAATTTGGTCTACTAGGACCTGCATTATTCTCCTTTTTTAATTGTTTGAATCCTTCTTTACTTCTCCTTCACTTTCCCATGTCGATAAAAGTCGTGTTTTGATAGTTACAAAAAAAAAAAAAATGTTGTGTTTTATCATTTTATTCTATGATGTTGTATTTTACATTTAGGTTATCTACAAGAGATGTGTGCAATAGGCAATGGAAAAAAAACTTCAATCTGTTTAAATTAAAATCATTTCGATTTTAATATATAAAATTGTTTATTAAATGATTTGGTTTTGATTTTACTTAAAAAATCCTATATTGAATCGAATCAAATCGAACCATCTATACTGGAATCAAACTGGTTAATATCTTCAAGACACAATTTGGCAACGTTCCGTTTTTTCTGTTTATGCGCTTTCTTGTTATCAGAAACGAAAAAACAACATAAAAAATGTTTGATAAAGTTATTCCGTTTCACCCATTTTTAGAAATATAAATTAAAATTTATGCCTATTTACAATTCTATAAACGATTTTGACGAAACAAGTCTGATTTTTTTCGTCGTTTCTATAAAGAAATTTGAGAGAGAAAAAAAAAAAGGCTGTTGTGCCCGATAAATCTCTCAACTATTTAAACCTAAAAAGAGATAACCGAACACCCTCTCGTTTTTGAGCATCCGATGATACTATTGAGTTTAGTGGCATTATGTCTGCAAAAAATGTTTTGAGAAATAGGTCTATCAAACACCAAAAATTTTATTTTTATTTCTGAAAATATTAAAAACCATAAAAACAACATAAATATTATCAAATGGTGCCTTGTGCCAGTAGAATCTTATCTAGGGTTGATTTCACAATACTGCAATCCCCAGCCGATTCTTATCAACCCCCCGCCACCCCCTTCCCAAAAAAAAAAATCAATATGCTTCGGTTCGGTTTAATTTGGTCCGATTTTACCGGTTTAGACTAGGGTTTGACACCCCCACCTGCTATCCGCTAGTGCCGTGTACCGAAAAAAGATTTATTTTTATTCTCTTCCTAAACTTCCCGTTAATTCGTCGAAGTTTAGAACTCCGACCAGGCAAACCCAGCTTCGACTGCTCCTTCGGACAATTATATTCTTGAATCTTAATTCAAACAGAGCGCTCTGTGACCTTTATATAAATTTTCTCTCTTCCTTTTCATCTTCTCTGTTATTCGTACTCTCATGGACTTTCAAGTGGTCGTTCTCGCCGGTGGCACTTCCAAGAAGCTCGTCCCTCTGGTTTCTCAGGTGCCTCAGTGACGTCTCGTCACCTCATATAATTTCTTATAGATTTTCGTCAATTTTTATGCATTTTGAGTATTTCTTCTGATCTGTCTCCCAATGCAGGAAGTTCCAAAGGCGCTTCTTCCGGTGGCAAATCGACCGGTTCTGTCTTATGTTCTTGAGCTCTTGGAGGCCAGCAATCTTAAGGATCTTATTGTTGTATGTTCCTTGGATTTCTTGCAATATTGACATTTATTTTGCTTGATATTTCTAATATAAAACTGTTTGGTTTTGTCCTGAGTTAGGGTTCTTTGTCGATTAATGTTAGATGTTTTTTGGTAATTTTATTACTGTATAGGTAGTTGAAGGGAAAGATGCAGCTCATCGTGTTGGCGGTTGGGTATCTAGCGCTTACGTCGATCGTCTTAATGTTGAGGTTGGTTTCCCTCTGACCTTACTTATCTACTTTAATTGATGTCTTTGGTTGTAACTATCAATATATAGTTTCCCCTTAGTTTTATTTTGTTGAACTTATCTAAAATTTCCTAGTATTCATAATGGATCTTTACTTGAGATCATCCTTTGTTGTTAGAGTAGAAGGGATACTTTAGATACATATTAGCTCTATCCAAGCTTCTGTTTGTTTATTTTCATATTTTAAAGTTTGAATGCTCTTAACTTTAATTAAAGGTGAACTGATTGCATGTATTTTTCCCAATAACTTCAGCTACTGTTTGAATTTATGTTCTTTGGTTCTATTTCATCTCTTAGGGGAGTTGAGTAAAAATTATAGTGTCTTTTGTTCTGATGGTAAGAAGACAATATTTGTGGCTTTTTTAATAGTTTTCAAACTATAATTTCAATGGAACCTTTTCATCTCTTAGGGGAGTTGAGTAAAAATTATAGTGTCTTTTGTTCTGATGGTAAGAAGACAATATTTGTGGCTTTTTTAATAGTTTTCAAACTATAATTTCAATGGTATCTTTTAAATTTTTTCCATCTTGAAATTTAATGTATGAAACAGTGGAACGCCATCGGTGGCGATTCTGAATCCACTTAAAATACTGTAAGAAAACATGAGAAATAATATTGAAGTCTTTTTTTAAAAAGGGCATTCAGGATACTGGTGATTGACTGATATCCTCATTCGCCTTAGTCATGAGATAAATGTAGGGAGTGAGTCACCATACCACGATTATTTACTAGTTAGTGTACGAGGTTATAATCTTATGAGCATAAAGGAAACTGGGGGATAAAACTTGATCTTCTTTTCTTTAATTTTCTATCAGAAGCGTGGAAGCATAGTGATGGTGTGACTGCTTGGTACTAATTGGTCATGGTTAATGCTTCTGGTTGTGATCATATTACTTAGTGCATAGGCTAGTGATCTTGTCAATATATTCATGGCCTAGTGATATTGTCAATATATTTTGTTGCCTATATGCTGCAATTGTAAAACAATTTATTTTTTTCAAAACCATCTTTAGGTAGCAGCTGTCCCTGAGGATGTTGGATCTGCTGGTGCACTTCGAGCTGTTGCTCACCGCCTTACTGCAAGTGACATCTTGGTTAGAATCAAATTCTTTTATTTCTTTTGAATTTGTGAACTATTTGTTGTTTTACATTCCTTAATTCTTTATGTCTTGTAGGTTGTGAGTGGTGATCTTGTTTGTGACGTGTCTCCTGGAGCTGTTGCAGCTTCTCATAGAAGACATGGTGCTATGGTTACTGCTCTACTGTGTTCTGTCCCTGTCAGTGGACCATCAGAGGCTGGATCTTCTGGAGGAAAGGACAAGACGAAAAAACCAGGACGGTACAATATCATAGGGCTGGACCCAACGAGACAATTCTTATTGTTTGTAGCAACAGGTTTGATCTGTGTATATTTTTCCAACATTTGGTGTTGCTGAATAATCTTGCTTATGGATGTTTCTGTGACCACTTGTAGGGGCTGAGGTTGAAAAGGATATTCGAGTTCAAAAGAGCATACTCCGTGCTGTTGGCCAGGTGAATTATGATCTGCATTCGGGATTTCTGTTTGTAAGATGAAGCTTGCTCACACTGACACTAGAATTACTATTAACTACTGAAAAATATGCTTCTCTGGTCATGCAGAAGGTTTTGACTTTGTTGTTTGTCACTTTTGTATCTGAAGTCTCTTAATATTTTTACTTAGTAGCTTTGACGTCCCTATTGTGAACTATCAGTAAGTAGTTTTGATACCGAATCAAAGTTTGCACTGAAATATATGTGCAAGGGGAGAGCCCAACAACCCCTGGCTAGTCCTGCCAGCCGAGCCCATCAAGCCCAACCCTTGCGGTCGAGCTCGGTCCACTTTATGGGCCAGGTTTAGGCCCATGAATAAGTCACTTGTAAGTCCTTGCATGGACTTAAGAAGTTTCTATGTCGTAAGTTGCTACTTTTTTATGTAGTGGTAGTTACTACCTAGTTGTTGGTCTCAATTTTGTCAAACTTTCTAATTTTAAGAAGTCTAAGGTTGCAAGGAATCTCCTAGGCCTCACAAGGGGGGGGGGTGTTCTACATTGGTCTGTTCTTAAGGCTATTAATAAGAAGGTAGGGGGAAAGCTACCCCACGATTTTGACAATTGCTTGCTTGGCTTTATGCTATTATTTTGTGAGATACAGGTAATGTCTTTGAGATGCCGAAATCCTAGTTGGACACTAGGTGGGTTAGTGGGATTCTAACCTAGGTTTAAGTGAGAAGCTCTTGCCCTATCCTAACATCTTTTGTTTTTGTTTGTTTGTTTTGTTTTGTTTTGTTTCCTTTTTTTTTTTTTTTTTCAAATTAAATCTTGTGCATCCAAATAAGTGGAGTGGTTGTTCCTTTTGAGTTAATACTGTTTAAAGTCTGCTGAAGAGGTAATCTGCTGTGCTACTTGTTTCTATTATATTCGAAGTTTCTGTTGACCACTTACATGCCTACAGTTTTTGTTTCCTGCCATTATTGGACTGCAACATTGAGGTACTGATATCTCTACATCTAGCCTCTGGATTGCTGAGATTTTCTGAAGTGGTTAAGTAGTATTCAAGTTGTGCCTTTGACCCCAATATGAGCTTAATCTGTCTGGCAGAAAGAAATGTATGGGTTGTTACTTAATCTGATGTCTAGTTGCTGTTTCTGTTGAGTTGCAGAACTATGGTTTCTGCCCATTGGATTAACTTAAGTTTCATCTAATATGTTCTATCTAATGAATGAATGAATCGACCCTACTGTGGTGCTGTTCTGGTGTGAAGATGCCTAGTTACAGCTTTGTTTCTATTTCTGTAACTAGTTACTAATTTTGGTTCATTAGTCATGTCCTCATATCCAACCATTAGGTTTGAGCCAAAGTTTTGGGGATGGAGACCTAGGGGAGACCCAGTTTCGGTAGTAACTTGGGACTGTTTTGAGATTTATTTTGGGATTTATGGAAGTCCCCTGCTGGTTTAAGTTTCTATGGTTGTGGCCTGTGGGTTTGATTTTGAGACCTAGTTAGCGTTGAGTTCAGTCCATTAAGCTTTGGCATCTCGTGAGCTTTTATCAGTATTGGCATATTGGTTCTGTTGGTGCTTTATGATATGTTCACACAATTACAGTTAAGTAATTTTCTGGAGGAGATACTGATAAATTTTTATTTTTATTTTTCCTTTTTGATAGAATAACATAATTATATTTAAGCTAGAGGATCAAAACAGAAAAGTGGGACTACATCTTGCCATTTGTCTCAAGTATAGTATCCCAAGGTAGGGGACCATTAGGGGAAAAACAATCTGGCTTCAGTTCTTGTAATTGGATATGAGTATATGACCCTTTATACGATGGTTTTCTATTCACCCTGCCCTTGGCTAAAGAGTCTGCTAATAAATTAGCTGATCTAGGCCACCAAGAGAATGAGATATTCCCTTGGTTTCATAGGAGGCTTGCCCATCTAATTAGACATGGCAGCCTCCAGGGAACCTGTCCATCGTGTGACAACCATTGGATGACTAAATCAGAGTCTCCCTCAATCACCAGGTCCATGCTGAGATGAGAAGAATCTAAGCCCCTGTATCATGGATTTAATCCCAGCAGTTTTAGAATCTGCCCTTCCAATTGGACTAAAAATCTGTATGGATGTTGCTGATAGAGTCTCTGAATGCACCTTCAATCCCTGCCACTCCTGGATTTCCAAAGCTACTCCTAAAGTTCAACTTAACTAACAATGCACGTAGAACTATCAACACTAACTTCCCTTTTGTTGGGTGGATTTTACCACGTTACCCCATTCCCTGACAATTTAATCAAAGGGGATTCTGCAAAACATAATTGATAAGGTGCCCTTTTGAGGTCCAAGGTGACCACTCACTTTACGTGATTTTACCACGTTACCCCATTCCCTGACAATTTAATCAAAGGGGATTCTGCAAAACATAATTGATAAGGTGCCCTTTTGAGGTCCAAGGTGACCACTCACTTTACGTGACAAAGTGCCCAGGATCCAGAACTTAACAATCTTGCCTTCAGCATGTTATAAATTTCAACGATATTTCTTGTTTCTGCCCTTTTATGGTTCCATAATCTCCTTTACTTCCTTTATATTTTATAATTTGACCTTTTGTACCTTTATGCTTTACATATTTACACTTACAAGATGACATATACCTGAACATATGGCCTGGGATGTAATATGGCGCCTTAGGCGCATTGGCCTTGCCAAGGGGGTTACCAACTGCTGTGGCTCGCCTTGGCACCATGACAAGTATGATGCGGAAGCTGTCTTGCTTGGTGGTTCAATGACCTGCCCTGACCATAATGACCTCACAAGCCTCTCTTCCCTTTCTCCTTTCTGACCTAAATACATAGTTCTTGCATTCCTGCTCCACAGGATCTTCATAAATGCATATCTCCGCAATATCTTTCCCCTGATACCAGAAGGGTGGAGCTCTTGAAGAAAGCAAAGTCGAGATATCAATAGGAGACGACCAGCAAGCACCAAATTTACCTGAGAACTGGTGCCATACTTCCTTTCAATGTTTTGGAAAGTGACATGATCAAAGGGACAGTGTGGGTGATTCCAGGCACCCTGGTATCCTGAATGTCCTGGAAATCCCAGTAAAAAAAAAAAAATTAATTTGAAACTGAAACAATTCGGGAGTTCCATTTTCAGCTTTCAGGCTTTTGGCCTCTCTGGTAAAACAGGAAATGAGAAACATGGAGGTGGAGAGAGTTGGGAGTGGAGAGAGAGAGGGGGGAGGGAGTGGGGTAGGAGTGTAGTGCTGGTTCAAATGGGTCTTTAAACATCATGTATAGATTATGTGAATAAAGGTCGATGCCGGTGGTAGCATGTTTGTAAGCTATGCAACAATAGTTGGAGACATCTAGGTTTTGTTCTTGTTATAATGCCTTTAAGATTTTTGACATGTAATGTAAAACGAGTCTGACATACCAATTAACTGGGCACAAACGGTTGAATCAGCCAGGTCATTGACCGGGTCGACAGGTTTGAACAGAATCCGAGTCATAGGGGTGTTCCCAGCCATTTGGGTTGGCGGTGGTGGGTCAACAAGTTTGACCTGCTAGATCGAACTGGGTCTCAGAAAACTGGTGTTGAATGACAGGAGACAGAAAGAGGGAGTACTTCTGAACTTTATGCCACTGTTATGTATTTCCACGTTTTTCATTGTTGTTGAGATTGATCAAAGTGCATCATCAACATTTTCAACAGTTTAAGATCTTTATTTGCTTACATTTTAGGCTTTCTTTGTTCTGGTTATGTAGATGGAAATCCGGGCGGATCTTATGGATGCTCATTTATATGCATTTAAGAGGTTTGAGGTTTTGCTCAAAACCTTTCAAGTGATGTTTATTTCCAATGGGTTCATAGTTGTGTTCTATCTGGAGTTTTATACTGCCTTTTTTTGTCAGAACTGTCCTGCAAGAGATCCTGGAACAGAAGGATACATTTCAAAGCATACAGCAGGATGTCTTGCCGTACCTTGTGCGGACACAGCTGGTTAGTTATCCAAAATTCAAGTTTATAGGGAATGAACTATGTCAGATCTGGGTTCAAATTCTCTTTCTGCTAATCTGGATTGTCTTGGGTCTGTTTCTGACACTGGATCCCAGTGGATCAGGAACATGTGTTGGTCAAATCTGAATACATGGGCTTTCTTTTTCTATTTATATACATATATATTACATTTTTTCTTTTTTTGGGGGAGGAGGCGGGGAGGAGTCTCAGGCCTGAGGCTACTAGACCCTTGCACTGTTGTGAGATACAAAAAACGCATGCCATGTGCCAGACACCCAAATGATCAGGATCTGTGCATGATTAGTTCCTACCTTAAAGATTATGCACATGTAACTTGTAAATACACAACCATCTAAATGTATCTTTCAGAACTTTTTAGACAGTATTTAGTGCTACTTGCTCATTCAAATGATTCGATGAAAAGAACACACTGGAAGCATCCATCCATGCTGAACCTTTCACGATCTAATCTCCTGGATTCAGCTAATGTTGGCTGCTGATATCCAGTTGTTGGATTTTGCCTTTTCCTGTTTTTGGGGAGGGGGGGGGGGTTAACATGTCAAGGCCCACTTAGCTAATCCAGATGCATATGACTGCAATCCTTTCTGAATTCAGGACCAGATCTCATTTTAAGTTCCAAACTTGGTTAAAATGCAGTTAGGAAATTATGGATCTGACCTGCTCGATTCATGCTTTATGCAAATACTGCCATTAGATTCCTTCATTTCTTAAATTTACAATTATTGGCTACCTTTTGATAAATTTCAGAGATCAGAGGTATCATTATCCAATGGTATTGTGCAAGCCGAAGAAAATTGGAATGAGAAAGATGCTACCCAAAAACTCCAGCACTTGGCCAGCAGTGCCATCCCTAGTTTTCATGAACACCATGCTTTTGGCCCTAATAGTTCTGCTCCTCTTCCAAAGACGCATAAATGCTGTGTTTATATTGCCAGCAAGAACAATTACTGTGTGCGCTTGAACTCAGTTCAAGCTTTTAGTGACGTAAACCGAGATGTAAGAACCTGTACATTGCCAAACCTTTTTGTATTTTTGTGTATGTTTGGTTGGACTACATGATGAATCGATATTGTATATTACCAGATTATAGGAGAGGCAAGTCATCTCTCAGGCTATGTATTCTCCTCACATAATAACATTATCCATCCGTCGGCAGAGCTCGGATCAAAAACTACAGTGAGTTGAAACTCTTCCTCTAAATTACACACTGCTAGTGCTTACGATTTCCTGTATGAATGTAACTTATAATTTGGTTTGGCAAAACATTAAGGATAGTTCCTGGCATCAAGAGATTGTATTGACTTACCACCGAATCCAGTTCAGCTTATTTTTCAAATGGCCCCCCTCCCTCATTTTTCTGCCAAATGACATGCAGTTTTCTTATTCTTACTTTACTGATGAATCTACCACTCTGTTTCCTTTTCCCAACCCTTTCCAAGCTTGATGAAGATTACTTTTCCTCATATCCTCATGTTTCAGCTGGACGATGCCCAATTTGCCATCGTTGACTGTTTCATAACTTGATAGAGATTACTTTCACTATACAGAAATTGCTCTTGATATGCTTTTAGACTGACCAGGTTGTCTCTGTTGTAGGTGGGGCCACATTGCATGCTTGGGGAAGGGTCACAATTGGGTGACAAGTGTAGTGTTAAGCGTTCTGTCATAGGTCGCCATTGCCGAATTGGCTCCAATGTAAAGGTACGCGGTAAATTTACTGAGAGAAGTAGAAGAAAAATTATATATCATGTTTTTAAGTTCATTTGTTTTACAATATAAGATTAGTCACAATACAGACATTATTTAGCCAACTGCCTCCCTCAGCAAGTTTCTGTATTCTTTCCCTATCAAGAGTGAGGAGAATATTTATTTATTTCCACAGGTTGTGAATTCAGTTGTTATGAATCATGTTACTATTGGAGATGGTTGTTCGATACAAGGTTCCGTTATTTGCAGTAACGTGCAGCTCCAAGAGCGTGTAATTTTGAAGGATTGTCAGGTATTCTCCCAATCACTTCCTGTATGTTTGTCTCGAATTTTTGACCCATTTCAAAGATTGACCCATCCTGACCGTTGGACGACCCGTTGGACGACCCGACTTGAAGGAGTATATATATGTATTATTTTCTTGTTATGTGAGCAAGTGAGATTTGGGATTTTCGTGTTAGGGTTTCTGGGCAAGAGTTTTTTGCTGTGATTTGGCTGTTCTTGAGAGATTTCCATTGTAATCTTTCTTCCAACGTAGTGAATTATCTTCTTCTTCGCCTGAGGACATAGCACACCACAACGGTGTGTATCTCGTTAAATCTTTGTGTCTTGCGCGAATCTATTTTGCTTTTCTTCGTTTTTCTTTGGTGTTTGCTCTTACACTTTACTTATTTCCCACATTGGCAATATCTCATTCCTGGATTTCCCTTTTTGGTACAGGTGGGTGCAGGTTATGTTGTAACTACAGGCCTGGAATACAAGGGAGAGTCCTTGGCAAGAAAAGAAAAATCCCATTCTCAATGAGTATATTGGCTTTCCTTCTTTGTGCTTGCTTTTTGTACATAGGTTCAGGTATTTCTTAGTGATTTAGGGTTGCGTTGGAAAATGAAATCTACAATTTTGTTTATCTTTGTCGAACGTCTCATGAAACTTTTGGTCTAGGTTGATAACTAATTCATTTTACCCCCTCAAAAAGAAAAAAAAACTGCTTTCTATTTCCCCTCTTTTTCATTAACGAGTCTGAGAAAGATTTTTTGAGAAGATTGTGCATTGATAAGGAATACCCATTGAGACGTGGCCTGCTGTAGGTGGGAAACCCATTTACAAAAGAAGATTACAGTGACTCAATATTGATAGCATGTGCCTTAGAGGTTGAGAGCATATTTCACAAGAGAACCAACGCAGACAAACTTCTTGCATTTGCGAGGGTAGGACATTATCAAAGAAGAGCCATGGAGCTAAGATCTTGAATGCTCACATTCCCCTCCCGGAAGGGTCTTGTAGGGTAAAATTTTAAACTCGTAGTGGCACCATATAGAAACGGTCTCTGGGATTGCGTATAGGTCTGGTTACGGTTTAGGGAAGGTGGAAGACGTTTTCATTTGTCTGATTATCTAGTCTTCTGTAGGTGGCATCTAATTGGGTTATAAAAGTTTCTAATTTTAAAAAGAAACTACCACACAGCGCAAAAAGTTGAAATACAAACTGCCCTGTCTATCTAAAGTTCTATCTAAAGATCCTGCCACGCTATTAGAGGAAGGTCAGGACACATCTTTTAAATTCAAATTTTAACTTAATATGGAAAGGTAGTCAGTAACAAGAAATATACGACATACGGAAAAAGAATCTTGCCAGTTTCTATACGCACTACGCAGGGTGTGGAAAGATCATGTTGCCCCCTTTGACTTATGCTGAATATACATCCGATGGTTGAAAAACCAGACTGGCAGGGTTCTCTAACCCATATTAAAATCTGAAAAAAAAAAAAATCCTAAAAGAATATCAATTATTCTGAAAATGAGACTTTACACTGTTCGTGCATGAGAAATGATTAGGAATGCAAAAAAAATGTTGAAAATTCCTAATTAACATGGTCCTGATATGACATATATGCAATATTTTTTTGGGATTTTATGAAAATGGTGTTAGGGTAAAAGTGACAAAATCACCAAAATACCTCACCTTGCAAAAACATGTTAAAATGCACCACGAATGCATGGAAAATACTAAGAGAAGCACAATTTTTTTTTTTTTTGAAATTATAAAATGATGAATATAACTATATATAAACTAAAAGTACAGGCCAACGGGGTTGTTAGCCTGGTGGAAGAAAACCTTAGCCTCATCACCGCTCGTGTCAGCTGGTTGTGGGTCTTAGTCAGCATATCTCACTATCGCTCGTTGGTCCGACGGAAGTGTTGCTTGACATATGATGGCTTAGGCCTAGGAGCTATGATCACTAACAAGGAGCATCCTTTTTTTTATTACAAAAAGAAGAAAAAAAAAAAAGGTGCAAAAAGCAGTTTGACAAACTATTTTTTAATACATCAAATCTAAATTTGAAAATTAAAACATGATACAAAATGAAAAGATGAAATAACAATCAGAAAAATTATTGGGAACCTAACTATTAACAAAAGGTCAGTGTAAAACAATCCAAAGTATGGTTCCAGGGCCTAGCACACTGGTAGCAACGTTAGTTAGTTGAAGCTAGCACTTGAAGGTTTGAGATCGATTCCAGTCACATGCGGGCATGTGTTTATGTTTTGGTATGCTTCCGATGCTACTGGATTTTGAGCATATGCCCCGGGCTTAGGCAATGATCCTCAATGGTATGGAGGGTGGGGCCCCTATTTATAACTAAGGGAGTTTCCCTCTCTTTTATGGAAGTTTTCCAGCTTGAACCAATCTCAACGGTTGCATCATTAAGGTGACAAAATGGGGTGTCTATACGATTACCAACTCGCGTTGAGAGGTTGATATGATCCAACGACTTTTATCTGATTCTTCAAACCATGCTCAATACCAAACACATGCTCAAAACAAACTTCAATAACCACCCGAAAGGCATTGCTCCTTTCAAATTCAATACAAGATCACTTAGAGGCTTCATCATGGAGTACGTGAAAGAAGAGATCTAGACTAGATTGGTTCCTCAATCGTAAAGAGCTTTTTAGCTTAACCAAATATTTGATGAGCAAGATATACTGGAACGATTTGCGTTTGACAATATTTATATACTTGCTCTCAATTGATCCGGGTTGTCTCGGTGTCGATGGAATTGCTGGTGCTGAGTTCATGCAGGTGTGACGATGTTGTGGACTTCAATACAGAGAGATCCATTTATGCATTCCCCTTCTTTAGGAGAGTTAAGAAAGTGCTTAATATAGGATATATTGGGCAAGAAAGTAAAAGAATTCATCTCCATCTTTCATGGATTTGTTGATAAGATCATACCGGTCAGTTCAAACTCGGCCGAGTAATGCTTGTAGGTAGAGCATAAAACAACTTTATTTATTTCGGAGCAGGTTTTATAGACATTTATAACACATAGCAACTCTAAGTCTAATAGAAGTCGAACTTTTATAGGAAAATAGATCCAAAGATCTCTTGTTCATCTGTCAAGTTTTAGTTCAAATAAAGCTTGTTAGGTGGCAAAATAAAAATTTCAAATAATCCAAGATTACCAAAGAAGTGTGATGATGGATAGACTTCCAAGAAGATGCATGACAATAAATGAGAGTGTACATAATTGATTCTAAGTATACAATTAGGCAAACAGTCAAATCAAATCATTGTTTATATATCTAATGGTCAGAATTTTTACATCATCAGTTCATATACACAATTAAGTGGACCACAACACATAGGCCTCACTATCACTATTCTTAAAAAATTTTGCTTATTTATATTTTGGGAGACAGTTCAACAAATGGCATAGACAAACACATCATTGAGATGTGACAAAAAAAATATTATACATAAGAGGACATTGAGAGATAGATAAATAGGTGTTAATGTATTATGCCCCAACAGCTCTAAGAACCCTTATGGATCTTATATATTCCAAGTTTTTTTACCTTCCTTGGGATCAAATCTTGATCCCACTCTGAAGTCTGAACTAGAACTACGATGGTGGAACTAAATTTGATCCAAGATACCCACAGATGAATGTCATATATGAATCAGACCTCCAAGCTGGGTGAATATCTTTGGTGGGCCATCTAGAGGGTTATCTAATATCCCTATTTGCCCAAAATATTTGCCATGTGGCATATTGGTTGGGATCACAATTTTGTTTAGATTTCAAGTCCCTTGCTCATATACTAATTTTTAGTAAGAATATGAGCAGTCTGCACCATATCTCGGGGCAAATGAAGGACTTGAAACGTGAGTAGCTAATAAAGAGATATCTCGAGCAATAGTTTGGAGTTCAGGGGAGGCTGAATCTGAATCACCATTGATAGCATTGACCACATGCATGCAATCAGAAAAGAAAACCAAATAGAAGATGCAGTTATCCACGGCTCATCGAACAAGAGAGCGCAATGTAAGACCTTCAACAATATCTGTGGACGACCACGAGATAGGCAAAGCAACAACTACTTTGAAACAAGACTCAGAATCCAAAACAACATACTCAATTCTAGCGGTCTTCCTATGGTCATTAGAGGAAGCATCACAAATAACACATTCCCATCCATTTGAAACACTACTTTGACGATCAATATGCAATACTAGCATAGGAGTAGAGATAGGTGAGGGAACTGGGAAGAATGCCTGGAGTTACTATGAAATTTTAATTACATCGCTGAAATAATAGAAGGCTAGTGAATACTATTTCGATCAAAAATCTCTTTGTTTCTTAATAGACAGACTTCCCAACAGATGATAGCACGAACTGCAAATGATCTCCTCTTTTGATCTTTGGATCCATTACCTTCATGCAACCAATCTACAATCCAATTATGGGGGAGTCGTCTAGAGGAAGAGGGGAGTGGCACATTTGGAGTAGGGGAGGCAAGCCAAAGAAGTCGAGAGGTGGCGCATTCAAAGAGAGCATGAGCTGAAGTTTCTACCATTAGACCACATCAATTGCAAATGGATGATTAGACCACCCTTCTCTTGGCCAATTCTTCTCCAACCGCTATAGCTCCAATACAAGCACGCCAAAGGAAGGACTTTATTTTGGAGGGGATCTTAACATTCCAAATACCTTTCCAAGCAGATGAAGTGACCGATAACGGATTGCCACCATCTTGATGAACCTGATTAAGGGAGGCAAGCCAAAGAAGCCGAGAGGTGGCGCATTCAAAGAGAGCATGAGCTGAAGTTTCTACCATTAGACCACATCGATTGCAAATGGATGATTAGACCACCCTTCTCTTGGCCAATTCTTCTCCAACCGCTATAGCTCCAATACAAGCACGCCAAAGGAAGGACTTTATTTTGGAGGGGATCTTAACATTCCAAATACCTTTCCAAGCAGATGAAGTGACCGATAATGGATTGCCACCATCTTGATGAACCTGATTAACATGAGATTTAGCAAAATGATAAACAAACTTAATAGAAAAATTTTGAGATTTACCAGGGAACCAAACCAACTTATCTTGAGATGGATGAAGAAGGATCGGGATTGCATCCTCAACTTCTCTTAGGATTCAATGGTAGGAATTGTCACATTATCTTACCACTTGGCAAACTAGATGGCCCTCATCATGTAATAATTTTCCATCACTTGAGTCCTCTTTTTTTGGTAAATCTTCGTCACTTCAATCACCCACATAAAATAATGATCCTAAATGGGTGGGTGAACCCTAAAACCACTAGTGGAGAAAAACTCCCTCTAATAGTTATAAAAAAATAAGTGAGAAAAATTGCTCTGAGCAATTGGATATTTGGATATATTGAGATCATCATTATAACAATTAATTTGGGGGCGGGGGGAGGGGGGGAGAATAATAATGGAATTACACACTATAATGATATCACATTCTATATGTATATAGATAATTTTTTTTTTCGGCAAATATATAGATAAGCTAAATGTATTGAAGATGAAAATGTTTAGATGGATGTGTAGCACATAAGCAAGGACAAAGTAGGAATGACCACATTAGAGCTGAGTGGGACTTAAGAGTAGTTTAGATCCATGACAAACTACAGAAGAATTGTCTGAGATAGCATGAACACGTTTAACGAAGGCTTTCGAATGCTCTAATTTGAAGGAGCAATATATTCAAATTAAAGGAGATGAGAGAACCAAGGGTAAACCTACAATAACCCTAGAAGAGGTGATGGGAAAAGACCTGGCCTAGGCCTTTTACGACATATGATTTTAAATAAAAATGATTGAAGAAAAAAGATCATCTATGTAAACTATTTCATTTAGTTGGCAATTGAGACAAACCTCTTTGCCTTATTTGATACACGTCAAATCTCGATGGCACAAAAGATGGACAAGATACCTAATTACAAGTGAATAAAATCCAAACAAAAATATAAAAAAATTAAGTAAAATAAAAAAAAAGATAGAGAAAAGTAACCCTATAAAAAAATATACATATAAAAGAGAGAGAGATAAAACCTTCCATATTTGGAAACTATCAATCAAATAACGTCCACAGATCTCTCCCTAACTTTAACCCGCAACCCTCCTTTCATCCTCAGCGTCAAAGACAACACATAACCAGGACATGTGTCTTTATCAAGCACGTTCATCTCGAATCTCTCCAGCACCACTGCAGCAATCGATTTCATCTGTATAAACGCCATATCCCTTCCCAAACAAATTCTGGGCCCGGCATGAAACACCGGAAACCGAAACGGACTTTCTTGCCGACACATACCGTTCTCCAACCACCTTTCCGGCTTAAACTTCATACAATCCTTCCCCCATATACTCTCCATCCTCCCCATCGCATACGTATTATACGATATGAACCAATCTTTCGCAACAAATGTACCATCCGGTAAAACGTCATCTTTCAGGGACACCTTCGTGTCGATAGCCACCGGAGGATAAAGCCTCATCGCCTCTGAAATCACCGCGTGCAGATACTGCATCTGTCGTAACTCATCGAAGCTGTACGTATCACCGATATCTTTCCCGTTACGTGTCCGTATCGCTTTCAGCTCTTCAAGAATGTTACGCTTCACGTCTTCTCGTGACGCCAGGAGCCAGAATAACCACGAGAGGGCTGATGACGTGGTGTCTCGTCCAGCAAGTATGAAGCTTATGACGATATCACGTAAAAACTCGGCCGATTTGGAATCGTTAAACTCGGGGGACTCGTTTCCCATGAAACGTGAAAGTAGGTCAGCAGAGTCTTGCTTATCCTCCATCTGACCGTATGATCTTATCAGCGAAGCTATGGACGGTTGAGATGGATTCTTTTAACTTTTTCTCTGATCCCAAATTGAGGATTTTCTTTAGTCTCCAAAGATGAGGTAGGGCATACATGAACCTGCCGGCGCTGAGCGTGGCAGCATCCTCAAAGGCTTGCATGAATTCTTTTCCGGCGGTGGCGTCGCCGCCGAGACAACCAGGGTCGGTGTTGAAAGCAAGCTTACAGACGTTATCAAACGCGAATCTCTCTAACACATCTTGCATATCCAGAATTTGATCGAACTCAGCAGCTCTTATCAATTGTGGAATCAATCTACTCTGGTTTTCTTCTTTGATGATATCCATGACGAAGTTACGGAGCGATTTTGTATTGAATTCGAAGCTCGCCGTCTTTCTCTGTAACTTCCAGAGATCGTCATCGGAGTTGAAGATGCCACGGCCGAGGAAGTCTTCTAAGAGAGAGATGAAGCGATCGCCTTTTGGGTAATTGTCGAAGTTGGTTTTGAGCATGTGTTCGACGTTGAGAGGGTTGGCTGTGATGATGCCGTGAACTTTTCCGGGGCGGCGGAATACGGCGGTGTTGGTGGGGGTGTGGCTGAGGACTTGGGTCGTCCATTCGAGAAAGCGGTGGCGGTTTTGGAGGAATTCTGGTAGGGTTCCGACGAAAGGGTAGGAGGTGAATCCTGTTTTTTTGGTTGTGGGTTTGAAGTAGAGATAGAGGCGGAGGGAGAAGAGGAGGAAGATGAAGAGGGACTGTAGAGAGAAGAGATCCATTATGAGAGAGAGAGAGAGAGAGAGAGAGAGAGAGAGAAAAAGAAAAGCTATTCCATATTTTATGAGTGAGTGAGGAAAAGATAGAGATAGCCAAAGATAAGGACAGATTTCTTATAGCCAAACGAATCAGAACCCTTTGGAGGAAAGGCATGAAATCAAGCAAATCAGAATCGAGATTCATGGTGTTTCTTTTCATGGTTGAATGCAAAATTTTGAGAATGGATCCGCTGCACTGCACGTAAATCGTATCATGTGAATATTCAACACATGTCCTACTTTCTTAGAAAGAAGATTCGTTGTTCGTATGATTACTTAGTCGTATGTGTGAGTATTCAATACCTAGCCCATTTCCTGAAGAAGGGTATATTTGAAAGCAAAAAGGATAGATATTGGATGTTCACCCATACGACTAAGTCATCCTACGATCAACGAATCTATTCTCCACTTCTTGCCATTACATGGGTGAAGAAAGCTATATTTCCAAACAAAGATGTGATAAATTTATTATTATTATTATTATTTTTAATCATTTTATATTAAATTCATCATTTGAAAGGGCCCAAATAGAAAGCGTTTCAACTAAAGCTGCATGTTTGTCATATCAGTTATTGAACCAATGTTCACGGCGGATTTCTTGTAATCAAGTAGCCCTTTCTAAGCAGTTCCACTCTGTTCCGAGGTTTTTTATACCAGTACCATTAATCTTGAGAAAACTTAACTCTATAAATCGACTTATAAGAGTTTTAATTTTAAAACAAACAACGACCCATTTAATAAACAGTTTCACGATTTCGATGTAAATGATTTAGATTCGATTTTGATAAAAAGTTTTGGTTTCAAATTCACATCCTTAATTCAAGATATCTTAGTATCCATCCCAATTTGATTTCACAACAATAGACAGAACAACCCTTTTCAAAGGACACTTTGATTGGTTTGTCTCATCTATCTCTCTGTGTAGCCTATCAGAGTGCCACTACAAGATTATCACACCAAACCAATCATCATGTCTATGCTCAAGGAGTAGAACAATCCCACTCGACTAAGGATATGATTTCTCTCCATAGAGCCTAAGAACCAAAGAGTAATTCTAGGGTTAGGGTAACCTAGGGAAGACACAGACCTTCCTAACCCTAGAATCACTCTCTGATCTGAGGTCTATGGAGAGGAGTAGGATCCCTCGACTAGCACAATACAACATGAGATTTGCCATTCCTATGACCCACTCGCCCATGTCGGTTGTTACCCTTTAAGTAATTGATATCCTTGGATTTTATGATTGGAATATTTAGTGGGAACATTATAATAGAAGAAACTATGGCAACAAAAAATGTTTGACTATCTTCCACTACCTCTTAATTGAAATATTTTTGTAAGATGATAATGACAGCAAAAAAATTCTTCCATGGAGGACCCCAAGTTGTATGTCATGACTCACGAGGTTGTTTTCTTTCCGTTCTATCTTTCTCTTTCTCTTTTTTCTTTTTTCCAAAAAATCATGAAGTTTGCTGTTATATATTTCCAGCTACTACTGTTGTTTAAAAGAAAAGAATTATCCGAACATCAGTGTGCAGATTCTTATGCTCGTTGTATCACATCCTGTTCATGGACTCGAACATATATATTTTTTTTCTCATTGAAAACTTTCTTTTGTATCGATTCAATCTCTCACCCCCTTATAGGTAAGAAATTGTAATTTAGCGTCATTGCAAGCTCTCTCCCATTGTCTAATTGGGAGCAAGTTTTTCGTCACCTACGATAAGAGAAATGAGACTCTATGATTAGACACTTAGATATGTGAATTTCATCAGTAACTCTCATTACTCATTGTGCGAAATCAAAAAACACCTCGATCTAATCTAAAAGTCACTTAAGATGTTCTTTTATCACCATTGATGAAAGGAAACTCGATCTATTGTCTAATATTTATTCATTTTCGTGGGAAGATGATGGAAACATGTCTTTTTAAAGTCACTATTTCGTGAAAAAGGTTGAGAAACTGCTTATTGTTAGTCTTAGCAGTACAGCTAAGCTCTTGAGAAGGTCTAAACTCTAAACTTGCAATAAATAGCAAAGCTACTAATGCATCCTACTAACAAATATGTGAGATTCGAAAGCGATCAGTTTGGAATCCATATTTGTTCATGAGATTTAAATTCGATTTAGATTTGCAGGTATCTATTTTTTATTCTTTGAGGTCTTGAGGTATTTTCAGAATGCCTGTTGATATATGAACTTTTTTTTTTTCATAGGCAAAAGATTTTGTGCGCAGCCATTCATACAACCATTGGATGGAAGATGGGGGTTTGCAATGCACCTTTCGTCCCCATCTGACCACTTGCTTGACTTGTGAGTGAGGATGACACTTGCTTGCAAGTCCATGCTGTTATGGTGGATCATATTCCATTTGTCCCACATGGCAACAATGAAAGCACGTGTGATGTAAAGATGTTAGTGGATCGACTTTTGGCATATTGGTGTGTGAGTTTGTGTTTAGTGTATTCTCCCCTCCCTGTTATTCTCCTTACCCTTCTAATGTGCTTGAGTAAAATCTCATTAGGCAGTTAATTAAGAATAAACCAAAAAAAAAAAAAGCACCAATCCTAAAAGCAATAGCAGAAAATAATTTTTTCCCCTTACCATTGGGGAAAAATAATCTCCTATTTTATTTACATTTTTCCTATTGTAATCTTTGTTTTGTTTCCAATGGATTTAGATATATGCTCTCAATCTTAGCTCTTTTCTTACTTTTTTATTTTTTTTATGTGTCATACCTAGTTTAGCCAATTATAAAGAAATCAGTTTAGTCGGGCGGATCAGTCTAACACCTTTCCTGAATCATAACATTGAATTATATTCAATCCCTCTTTAAAAAGAGTCATTCTTTATTTTTTTTCCTGTAGATCCTAGGCTCGTATGAAGGTGGCGCGCAATTCCATATTTGATTTCTTCCCTATTTCCAAAGAGGTGAGGTGAGGTGGAGGACCACATGACACGTGGCTTATCCTCACAATGGGCCTCCAGAGATTGTTTGCTAGACCAGATATGATATTGTTTTTATTTTTTTATTTTTCTGACATCTTCCCTTGCTCGGACTCAATACTGTGGGCCATAATGAAGATGGCATCGCAGTTACATACTCCAGATATTTCACATGCCTAACTTTTGCCATTTCTATACTTACTTTATCTATGATATGCAACAAGCAACCATTTTTATTCTTTAGAGTACTCTTGCTTAATTAAAAAAAAAAGGTTTTTTGTGACGGAGTGTGGCCTGTTCCAGACACATTGATGGGGGTGAGGCGAAGAAGAGGAGAGGGGAAAAAGATCGGCCCGACCCCTGTGAAAAGAAAAATAACTCTTTTGTGGCTGATGCTTCTTTTTGCACTCCCAGTGGTCTTCGTGCATGCTTAGAAATCACAGTCCTCCATGAAAAACAATTCTCCATAAATCAATTACCAGATTCCATGACTGTAGCACCAAAGGTGAATGCTTATAGATGACTTCTTAATTTCTTTTCCCTGTCAAATCCAAAAGCCTTTATACATCATCCTTCAATGACTCCAAGTGTTATTTCTTAATAAAAAAAATAAAAATATAATTTCATTAGGGATTTAGGGCTTTGTTTGATTAGATGTGAACCAAGAAGTACTATACATCAAACTTCAAATTTTCCGTGTCACTACAAAATTTCAGTAATATTTTGAATAAAATTGAAGTAAAATTAATTTTTTGTATTTAGTATATTATTGAGTTAATTATAAAATTATTCTTAGTAAAAAAAAAAAAAGAATGAATCCAATGCACGAAACTCCCACATGTACAAAGTCGGGGGCAAGAAATATGCAGTCCTAGCCAATCTCATTGCATAATTATTCTTAGTAATAATTACAAAACTTTTATTTTATTTTATTTTATTTTATTTTGTTTTATTTTGTTTTATTTTGTTTTATTTTGTTCTACTTTAATTTTCACTTCATTCTAACCAAATCGGCCTTAAATCATATACAAGAAGTAACACTAACTTAAAAAGGAGCACCACCCCCTCCCCCTCCACCTCCACCTGAAAAAAAAAATATAAAATAAAAAGTAGACGAATAACCGATGGACAAAGTTTTCCTTTAACGCCCGGTGAAGGAAAACACAGTCTTTCTTCACATATATGGGTCATAGTGAACGTATTCCCATTCACCATCGCCTTGGGAAAACTTGGTCGATAACTTATCGGATTTAAGTTGACAGACCAAAATTTCTTGTGATTTTAGGTTGTCATATCATGTTGGAGAATTAAAGAACAAAATTACATTGAAACTTGAAAGACATAATAAGCAATCCAATATATGTCATTATTTATCGTTCAAATAGCATAAGCAGTAACATATAACACAAACAAGAGAACGAAGATGATCAAATCTTAAAATATTGTTCAACGTTGGGTCTTTGTCCAGACCACTCCATTCTCATTTATCCAATGACAAACTTCAATTAGACCTGGGCCAAAACCTAATAGCTTAAAAGCAAGATGGTTTGGATTCCATGTTGATGTGTCATAGTGGCATGCCATGATCACATGGTTGACATTCTTCCGAGCATGTATTTCAACTACATAAAGTTTTACTTTTGGTAGAACATGGCAATAATAGACTTGAAATGGAAATGGCTGACTATGACATAAGGTTGGTGGTTTGGAGAGGTTACCATAGATGAGTTTCACATCTCCAATTGTGACATTCTCATAAGATCCTTCTACACTCTCAGTACTCCATACACATACATGGTGCCCTAATTTCTCAACAACGAAATCGATGAGATCCTCTGCGGAAGTCACACAGGTGCATTGTTCACCTCGAATGGGTCTCTTCTTACATATCTCAAGGGTATCTTGAATATACTCATCCATATTTGATTCGTCCACTACACCAAAAATCTTCTTGAATTCCTTAATCTGGGTGAAGGAAAATGGGATTTTTGATGCCAAAGATCGCGGCAAGAATGATTTATATGATATTGGATCCCTTAGATCAGGGATAGGTATGAAACCTCCCTCTTTCACCATTGATTCTCGGAAATATGGCAATCCTCCTTGGCTAGCAACCGATATGGATGCTTCATTTGGAAGATCATATTTCATTTTCGCATCATTCCACTGAGCTATTGGTGGTAAGGTTGTGTCATCAATTGTCTTCTTCAAGAGTAAGTTTTTAGAACAAGCTACATTAGCTTCTTTACAAAACAATTGCAGGTGGGAAGCCAATTCATTTTTTTCTATAAGTTTCCCAAACATTGTTGTTTGATGGATGCTTAATGGAGAAGCCTTTGCAGCTAACCAATGTGGAGGGTGTGGAAGACCAATATGCTCTTCCCAGTACTGTAAGAAGGCATTTTCAGCTTGAGAACCCTGTAATTTCATAAGGGAAAAATAACAATCAAATAAGAAAAATTAAATAGGAACAACAAATAACCATATTGAAATGAGTGGATAATTGAAGACCATAATTTTTTTCTTACACTATAGTATGCTACTATCAGAAGTCCAAGCAACAGAATGGGATGCCTCATGGTGGAACTGAAACAAAGAATGGAATGAGTTGGGGCATGGAATGAATTGGGGCATCGAAAGAGGGTGATTGAATTTATATAGAGGGAAAACTTTATAGTGCCAAAAAAAAAAAAGGGTTAGTCCCCTAAACGGCTAAATGTATTCTGTAATTTTCCAATTTTCCTAAGAAAAGATGAAAGAATTCTATTTTATGACTATCATTAAAGTAAACTTTCAATTGGACTTAGCCCTAAAAAATTTAATACCAAAATTACCCCTAATTCTGGACATTCACCTATATAAAAAAAAAGAATTTGGTTAGGTCTTAATGTAAAGCTTAATTATCATAGTAAAAGAAAAGCATCAAGAGCTTAGACATGTGAATCCAGTGCACAACGCACTGGTTGCAGCTTCTGCTAGTAGAGCAGTTGCCAGGTTTGTGGTCTAGGGATCAACTCCTGTCACATGCATCCCCCCTTCCCTCTTGTGTGTGTGTGAGTAAAGTCCCCTTGGGTAGTTCTATAGGATGTAAACAAATAAATAAATAAATAAAAATCAAGAGCTTAGACATTAAGGACATATAAGACCAGAAATTGTGGAAAGAACACAACCCATGGTGTTGTCCACAAATCAAATCATATAACATCGTTACAGCATATGTGTTGTAAGGAGATAAAATTCTATCTCGTCATTTATTTTTTATCAGTACCTACTCTATAAAAGAAGGGGGTGGGAGAGAGGTGTGATGGCCAGAAAGTTCGAACTCAAGACCTCCTAATAATTATGGGCTTAAAGCACCATAGTGTCACCAAATGCACTAGACCGTGGGAAAGGGGTTCTATGGACAGCTATTTCTTGTCAAATGAAAATATTAAGTGGTAACTGCAACTGTTACATTATAGAGTATAGTACAGAGCAGATCGCATCGATCAATATCGGCCATATTGGATTGGTATCGACCTATCCGATTCCCAATCCTGACCTATCTATTCTCACTACACTGGCAAGGGCCAAGGGTAAAACAGAGATAAAACTAATTTTATTAAAAAGTAAAGGTAAATTTGTCCGATATGATCTAATCCAAGTTGATCTAGATTGATATTGGATTAGTATCGGTTTTGATCAATCCTAAGTTTTAGAACCTTGGTACAAAATACGAAGTTCATACAACCACATAGAGGCGATGATGACAAAAATATCTTTTTTAAGTATGAAAATTGTACTTCCTTTCCTTTTAAATTGTCATTGCAACCAACTATAGCCAAAATGAATTATAAAAAGTTCCTTTTCATGAAGGACTATTGGCTGTAAATCATTCAACTTTGACTCTTTTTATTATTATTGCTATTTTCTTCTTGATGGAGAACTTGCACTTGTTTTCAAATGGACCTTTTCAATCATGTGAGATAGGTCTCACCATACAATGAGAGTACTTAAGGTCAGATAATGTCCTTACCCTTTCATGAGGCATTTAAACTCGAGTCCACATCCTTTATAGCAAACAATGAGGTACGATGAGCATCGGACGGTTGAGAACATCTAAGCATGCACCCCAGGGGGCTCCCAATCACCCGATGCTCACTGCTTCCAAATTTGGCCTTAACAAAATTCACATTTCGCTCCAACAACTGGAGCCTCTATGCACCGAACAAAGGGAATTTATTGTTCAAAAACATTGCTAAGGAAGAAATAGATAACAACAAAATCATTAAGTTCAATTTTACAATCCAAATTGCTGTGAACTAAAACAACTATTTTCCTTTTAAAATGACAATTGCAAATGAAATTAATAAAAAGGCGACTAAGGAAAGTGTTTTCAACAAAAGAGACCTAAACCAACCCCTTCTAAAAGGTTATAGACCACTTAATTCCTCAGATATTCCTAACTTACTAAATGACTTTGAAATGTTAGAAATTTTCTAAGACAAAAACAAATCAATAAAAAGGTTGATGTCAGGAAGTTTTATTTAGTTAAGAATATGAAGAACCTAAACCATACGTTTTGTAGGTCTGAAAAACCTCCCATATGATTGGTTCTAGGAACAATTCCAATTGTCGCTTCAGAAAGAATTTTTTTTTTATTTTTTTTTTTTGAGATTTCAGGTCAAAATGTGATCATGTAAGGAAAACTTTGAGAGAAGGGAAATTCAGAAATTCAACCATGGAAAGAATTAGTAGGAACAATTTAGGCATTAAAAAGTTAACATTAACGTGATTTAAGGAAGTTTTGGTAGTAGACAAATTAAGATATGCCTAATATAGGAACTGACCAAATCTTTTAGCTTGTGGCTTCGGTCATTTGGAATTGAATTTCATAATAAATATTGGAAAGGATTCCAAACCTCTTTCTTATTACTCTTCTACACAAGCAAAGAAAGATAGGATTCCAAGTAGTTGAAGGGCATAGGTCTGGGGTATTTTTGGACCGGCACTAAGTTTTACCCCATGGAAGAGTGATGTGCAATTTTGACCGTATGAACATTCAAAAAATGGTTTATGATTGACTGCATCAATTTTTAGACTTATGCACCGTTTGATAACGTTTCTGCTGTTTCTAGACACTTTTCATGTTTTCGAAAACAAAAACGGATTTTTTGGTGTTTGATAAACCTGTTTCTTGAAACTTTTTTTTTGCAGACGTAATATCACTAAGAACTTCAATAGTATCATCGGATGCCCAAAAGGGAGAGAGGGTTCGGTTGTCTCTTTTTAGTTTTAAATAGTTGAGAGATTTATTGGGCACAACAACCTTTTATTTCCTCTCAAATTCGTCGGACTTGTTTCGTCAAAGTTGTTTCTAGAATTGTAAAAAGGCATAAATTTTGATTTATGTTTCTAGAAACGAGTGAAACGGAACAACTATATCAAACACTTTCTAGGCAATTTTTTTGTTTATGGGAACAAGAAAATGCAGAAACAGAATGTTGTCAAACGGTGCCATAGATTCAAGCATATGCCTCCCATGTGTTAGAAATTTCACTTGTATCTTCAGCAATCTATTTTTTTTTTAAATTACATTTTTATTGGATTTTCAAACCTTTATTTTTCCACTTGGCAAAATCCATTTAGGCTAAATCTGACATATGGTCGTGCTCTACTTGTCCACAAAATGCCGGCTCTATCCAATATGCCATGCATATGGGAGCTATTTGTGCCAGATGAAAGATACCGCTGGACTACTAAAACTTCTCCCAAGATTAATAGACATGCATGAAAAAAATAAATTTCTTTCCCTCCTCTTCTTTTCTACCCCAAATACTTACAATTGAATCTCAAAGCCAACTCATATGATTATGGGAAGCTTCAATATCTATTCCACCGTCTTTTCCCAACAAATTTTTGTCATACTCCAAATAGAAATGCAACTTAGTCTAATGCAGCTTGCTTACATTTAAATATTCAAAAATCACTTATTTAGCATTTCAAAAACTAGAAACTACATCTTCGAGTATACTCCTTAACAAGTTTTGCAAATGATGATGACTTATTCTCTAGCAATTTGGCTGGGGTATCATATTCTACTATAATTCCTGCTTAAGACAAGGAAATATATCAATATAATTAGACAAACACCAGAAAAGGACGAGAAGACATTATACCAAACTCAACTGAACCAATTTGATTGTAATGTACTAATTATAATCTACTAACCATTATCGAGAAGGAGGACCATATCGATATCAAGAATTGATGTTATCCTATGTGCGATTGTGATGACAGTAGAACTTGAGAAGTGTTGCCTAAGCGTTTGTTGAATTAAATAGTCAGTTGCAGTATCTATTGATGCAGTAGCTTCATCGAGTACTAACACTTTGCTCTTTTTGAGTAATAACCTCCCTAAACAAAGTAGTTGCTTTTGACCCATGCTCCAATTCTCTCCATTTTCAATCACTATGACAAAAACCACATGAAATTGAGTTAGCTATTGAGGATCTTATTGTCATAGAATTTCTCTCTATTTTTTTGTCAGAAAAAAGGGTTTTTTTGGGGGGGGGGGGCTGAGTTTTGCACTAAAACTATATATATCACACAAAAATGCACTTGTGTATTGATAAATTGACATTTGAATAATTTCTTGATATACATTGTATATGCAAAGAAACCAACCTATAGAATCGAGCTTCCCTTTCTTCTTTCTAACTTCATCACCAAGTTGGCATCTATCTAAAGCCTAAGACAATAAAAAATCCAAATCAACTTACTACCTTGCTTCATTATTCAAGATAACATAGAACCGATCATTAAAGATGAACTAACAAAAAAAAATAAAAATAAATAAATAAATGATTGAACAAAGGAATGCCAAGTGTAAATGAAAAATAGGTAGTAAAAATAGCGCACTAAGAAAAATCTCTTGGACTTGGCCAAAGATGATGCAATTTATCATATAAGATGATTTATAAAAAATAAATATAGAAATAAAAAAGGAGATGATGATAAGAAAAGAGTTCATAGTGATGCATATCCTAACTAGTCAATCCCGGTGTTTTTTTTTTTTGAATCATCAATATGTAGGAGATGTCCATCATATTGTTGTTGGTTAAGGATTATTCATCTAATGAAAAGAAGCCCACCTCCCAGATTTGTTCATCAGTGTATTCCTCAAGAGGGTCAAGATTGCTTCTTAAAGTCCCCTCAAACATTGTTGGCTCTTGTGGTATGATACTCAATCTTGATCGCAAATCATGAAGGCCAATCTCAGAGATGTTGATACCATCTATCCAAATTTGACCAGTTGTGGGTTCAATCATGCGGAAGAGAGCTTGTACAAGCGTTGATTTACCACTTCCTGTTCGTCCAACGATGCCAATCTTCATCCCTCCGGGGAAAGTGCATGTGAAATCTCGTAAGACAAGAGGAAGGTGTGGGGCATACCGAACCTACATACATATTAACTGATAAAATCATGAAGTATAACTGAATTCCATAAGAGTAAGAAGAATGGTCTAGAAATATTAAGCTTTAGAGGGTTTATTCTAAAAAACGAGGAAATAAGAAAATAATGAATTGAGGAATCTTGATTGGGGATTACCTGTAGACTAAAAATATCAATTTTTCCTTGTGATGGCCATTTACGATTTGGCCTATTTTCTTCTACCAACAAAGGGGGTTCATTAGGGATGTCGGCATATTGTAGTATTCTCTCGATGGATATGATTTTATTCTCAAGACTACAAAGATCCCATATGACTCCATGCATATTGAAACCAAGCCCATATGTGAGTGCTAAACCCACCACGCCTTCAAGAGAGAGAGAGAGAGAGAATTCAAAATCATGCTTTCATATAAGTTATGATTGCCCTAATAGATGATTTTATAAGATCTCAAGTTTATATTTTTACCAGGACTAAGTGCTCCCTTTGGCATTGATATCAAGAAAACCAAAGAGATAGCATATGTGATGGATGCCAATATATCCATACGGAAGCATAACCACTCCATTGCACCAGAGAAATGAAATATGGGTCGGCAATACCCATCCACCAGCTTAAGGTTTGTATCTATAAACCATTCTTCTCGATCGAAGCATCTAATTGTGGTTGAACCTAAGCTAGATTCAGCAAAATGTTGTATAATTGGAGCTTGACATACTCCAACCAGTCGTGATAGTTCTCGTGCTGTCAATATGTAATATTGCTATAATACAAGGTTCATAAAAAATTAGATTAGGTGCAATATAAAAAATAATTGTAATGAATGTATAATTAGTGAGGAAATAACGTGTGAGATGCTTAGATGGTTGAAACTGATATCACCATCATAGATGAAACTATAGGAAAATATTTTATTTTATTTTATTTACTTTATCTTTTTTTTTTGAATGGTTACTATTTTCCATTTTTGTTAGATGTTGATTGCTCCCATTTTTTTTAATTTTTTTATATTAAAGGTTTACTGAACATGAACATAAATATATTTGAGATTTTGTAGTATATCAATTTTAAATCATATTATTAAATTTCAAATTCAATTAACAACTGCAAGTCTCTAAATCCAATTTTTTGCTAAATCTAATTTTGGTAATCATAGCTTAGACAATATGGTCTTGTTCACTATCACCGAACACATGAATGTGTAGTTCAATGCGAAAATACAATGTAGTGCAACCTAGCTAAGTATTTCACTTAGACTTAGTGAAATACTTTTGCATGCTTAACATAAAAGCATAGTCCACATGCTTCACTTAGGGAAGAAAGGAGGGAAGTGGAAAAGAAAGATGGAAAGGAACAAAAAAGGAAGAAGAATACTTTCCATTGAAATTTATCAACTAATTGGTAATGTAACAATTGTTCCTAGTCCACCTATATATGTTTCTCTTGATTACCCAAAAATCTACCATATGGCAGTTCTGTAGGGGTTGATATTTTTGTCAATGTAGGCTGTCCAAATTTCCACTTATCCATCTATAAAATTTGAGCCCTGATTGGCAGATAATTCGATTTTCGCAATGGGCAACTTCAATTCAGCTATTAAAAATACAGGAGTACAAGTCCCAACATGGTAGGCCAGATATGGATATTGGGTCCAAAACTTTACACATGACTCACCCAAACAAGGTACAACTATCCAATGATCATTTTGACTAAAGCAGCCCCCACATGACCTAAAATCGTTGAAAACCTAAGAAAAGGCTCTAAGTTAAGACTTGCAATGGACATTTCCCTTTAATCATTAAAATTATTTTTTATTTATCATTTAATAACTTATAATTGCTCTCCAATTTATTATTTGAAATTTATTTACTAAATTATTTTTCACAACTATTAATTGATTGACTCCTCAACCAATGTAAAAATGAGAAATAGTCATTAGTTATGTTATTTAAAAAAAAATTCCTAATTGGCAAACCATGTAAGGTGGTTATGGCCAAGACACTTAATTCACCACACGTGTAGACACCTCATTCTCGATTGTCCTCACAACGTGGAAGGATCAAATGATAATTCTGACCATACCTAGGAGATGGTTTGCATAGATCGCATGATAAATTTCTGATTCAAGTTTAATCATTTATCTCCCTATGTAATGCCATACCCTCCCACTTATGTCTGTGCACCCCCTGTTCTCCCTTGCATCAATTTCAAATCTACATAATTTTCAATGATATGCTTTGATACATAGACAACTTTGTTGGAATTGAAATTTTACATGTGAAATAATAGATTTTGGGCTCCACCTATAAGATTTTAGCCCAATCCATTTTTTAATTTGGAAAAAGTAGGCAACTGACCTTAGCTTGGTTATGTGCATGGATTATCAAGATCCGGATCCTCTCCATAGAGCCCATGGACCGTATAGTGATCCCAAGGCTGGGAGGACCCGAGCACACGTCTCGAGATCACCCTAGTTGTAAGATCACTCTATGGTCCATGGGCTCTATGGAGAGGAATCCTATCCGGATTATCATGCCAGAAAATCTTTCCCTTTATCAATTGTTGACAACTATTAATCATTAACTTATTTTTAGTATGAACTCCAATTGACAGAGCTATCAACAAATAGGCCATATTATAATTTTATCTATATATATATCAGAAACATTTTATGTATAATATAATACATCCACATCGCTTTAGGTGCACTTTTCACTTTGAAAACATTGGCCTTGCTTGTTCCTTTCCTCCAAAAGTTTTAAATAAGCAAAAGATTATAGCTTTGCATTAATTTACATGAAAATGTGTGATTAGGAAAGATGAATTTGTGTGTGTGTATGCATGTTTATATGTAAATTCAAGATGCAAATCAAGGCTTAAAGCACCACTTTCACATCCAAGCATATGTGCAACTACCATGAATCAATTTTGGTGTGAACAAAGCAAATTCAAAATTCACTAATTAAACAATGCTTGAACCAACTTGTATTATAGTATCGCAACCATGGGAAAAATATAGGTGTGGTTGGATTGAAATTTTAATAATTAATTAGAAGTGAAAGTTTCTATGGAATTACCTGATACCATATGCATGCCACAGTCATCGGAATAAAAACTAATAACATTTTCCATGCAACCTGTGAAATTACAACAACAGTTCCTAAAAATCCAATTACTGAGATAAGAAGTTCTTCAGTATGGTGTGGTATAGATGTATCAACTGTACTTTGATCTATGGATACCTGTTTACAAAAATAGAGTTTATTCAAAAATTTAAAATTATAACGACTTTATGGTGATCAAACAAGATCATTTGAATCCAAGAGTAAATAAACATATAGACTAACCCGATTTAAAATCCTTCCACTAGGAGTAGAGTCAAAAAATTGCTGGGGAGCACGAAAAATGCATAGGTGCATTTTGTTGAAGAGAAGAGTGGCTGTCTTGTATCCAGTAGTTACAATGAGCACAGACCTTATAAGCACACAAAGAGAGCTTCCAAGGAATAAAACAACATAAACAAAAATAAGAGTGGATCCTTTAATATGAGATTTCACATCCTCTGAAATGGGAGTTGCCAACACCATCCAGTAACTACTGACTATACGGAAAAACTGGAAAATTATCTGTGCTAACAATATTAATGGTACAAAAGCCCCTTTATATGTTGCGGTAACATACTTCCAGTAAACTGAAATACCAATTGCACCCTTTTCTCTCTTTTCTTCTTGGACAAGTTGCCCTTTTGGCTCAACTACTTTTTCTGATTTGTAGTTTTCAGGCTCTCTTTCCTTATCATCTTGAGTAGACTTCTCTTGATATATCATATTATCATCTTCCTTACTACCATTGATTAAATTATCCAAAGTAGCTTCATCTTTAACAGAATTAAGGTCTGCCAAAGCTTTCTCATGTGCACCCACTAATTCCATAAAGTCAGTACCTGATCTAAGAATTTCTTTATACGTTCCTGCTTGAGTAATCCTTCCCTCCTTGAGAACCTGCCAAATAAGAGAAGGTAAAATAGTTACTCTCAAACCAAATTAAGAGAATTTTGAAGTCGGAAACAAAGCATAACATATTCTCACCAGTATTAGATCAGCAGAAGATAAAAACTCTACTTGGTGGGTTACATAGATTACTGTTTTTGAACCCAAAATTCCTAGCAAACACTCCTGTCAAAAAAATTCAAATGTTATTTTTAAACATTCAAAATGATTTTTTTTTATTTATTAAAAGAGATAAATAATTATTCATTAGGCCAGTGAAAGGTTACCTTAAATAGATGATTTCCTGTGTGAGTATCCACAGCACTAAAAGGATCATCAAGCAGATAAATATCAGCATTATGGTACAAAGCACGTGCAATTTGAATTCTTTGCTTTTGCCCACCACTTAGGTTGACTCCCCTTTCCCCTATGATAGTATGGTCCTTAAAGGCATACAATTCTAAGTCTTTCTTTAATGAACATGCTTCAAGGATCATCTCATACCGTTCATTGTCCATCACCTTACCAAACAATATATTGTCTACTATCTTGCCACTTTGTATCCAAGGTGATTGTGCAACATAGGCCTTCGTCCCATTCAACTTAATAGTTCCAGACAGCTTTGGCACTTCCCCCAATATGCATGAAAGTAGGCTTGATTTACCTGATCCAACAGAACCACAAACAGCCACTCTCATACCACAATACACTCGAAAATTAAGATCTTTCAATGTGGGATCAGGAGAATGAAGGTTCCAAGAGAAATTCCCATTGACTATCTCAATTGCTACCTTGGAACTATCTCTTGGAAGATTTTCCACTATATTAGGATGAAGATCATCGAGACAAAGGAATGAAGCTATCCTGTCGAGGGAAACTTTAGTTTGAACTACCATGGAGATTAAATCTGGGAGACTATAAATGGGCTCTTGCAATATCTCAAATGTTGCAAGTGCAGATAGAATCTTTGCCGACTCTAATGGAATTCTCATAAGCACACAAGACCCAAAAGTAACCATGGATACAAACATTGGAGAAGAATAGAAGATAAAGATAGTCATAGCTGATGTATAAAGTAACTTTTTTAACCATCTTGTTTCAAACTTTCTGAGCTCAATTATCTTAGCCAAGAACTTCATTTCCCAGCCTTGGAGCTTGAGAATCTTCATATTCCTCAGAGCCTCAGATGTTACTTTCATCCTTCGATCCTTTGAATCCATCAATTTTCCTTGAAATTTCTCTTGTAGTTTTCCTAAAGGAATATTTGTTAACATCAAAATTATTGTGGCAGCAAAAGCTACAAGTGAAGCAAGCCCAAGGTTCTTGTACAAGATCAATAATGCTAGAACTACTTGAAGAGGCACTCTCCATATATCATGTAAGTACCAACTAAAACGGCCAGTCCTCTCAACGTCAACACTCATCAAATTCACATTCTCCCCACTAGTGTGGCCTTGTTTTGATTGGCTTGAAAGCTTGAGACACTTCTTATGGAGTATAGAGAATAAGGCTGCACGGACTTTGATTGCCATCTTTCGTAATTGAAAGAACAAGTGTCTCTCTGATAAGGATTTTATGAGCTTTGAAAGAAAGAAAATGAACACTAGCGCATAGCCTTTAAATTTTACTTGGTGAGTGGTATTGAGATACTGAATAAAGGCAACAATAAGATATGGTCCAGTATAAGAAGCTAATGTACATACAATGGAGAATAAAGCCGTCCATAGAATTTCTGTCCACATTGAGAGAACCAATGACTTCATCAGTTTGAGCGTGCTTAGCTGAATACCATTATTATCAGATTCAAGTTTATTTCTAAAACGAGTAAAGACCACATTGGCACTATCATAATTGGCAAGCTGAGGAACATCTTCAAAGTCCAACGCTTTTTTATACCCAAGTGTAAGCAAAGGCCCAATCCAAGAGAAAGTAAAAATACTGAAAAGATTGGCATTTGCATAAGGAGTTACAACTTGTCCGCTGTCATTGTTGGTTCGACTATAACTTTCTTTCAAAAGAGGCTCCAAGAGATGGAAACGTTCATCTTCTCTCCCCATGCCAAACAACCCAACATAACAAAAGAATAAACTGGAAATAATGGACATAGCATCGGAGACCCATAGCATGAATGGTAAGGACGAATGTTTCAAATAGAAACCAAGATGTATAGCAAGATAGAAACAAGACATTAGGAAGAAAAATGCCCACCAAATCCTCAATATAATGGGGAACTTGCGGTCACTTGAATGGGAAAACTGAATGTGCAAGTAAGCAGGGATCACAAACCAAGTCAATGTTCTCAATGCAAAATCCAATTGGACAAAAAGGCTTGGATTAGGCCAACCATGTCTATACCCAGAGAAGTAGTTTAACACACATAGGAGAAGATGACAAAAGGATAAACACATGCTAGATATAAGGGCTGTCCAATAGTATAAGAAGTATGCATTCTTCAACATTAATTTTGGATTTTCATGGGTAGGCTTGTGTCTCTTGCAAGCCCAAAAATGAGATAAAGCTAATAATAAAATTAGATGGGCGGAAGCAGAAAATCCATGCAAGAAAATGATTGTAGAAGATTGTGAGAAAAATATCGAGATATTCATGTCATTCTTTGTTTCTTCAAGACCAATCATGTTTGCAATTTTCTCTTCTTTCATTTGTAATTTGTTGGCTTAGCTCAAGTAGCTTCACTGCAAATCCAATCAGCTAAATCGCATTTTGAATTGATGTAGATCCATTTGCAAAAATGTTGTCAAAACTCTAACATCTAAGTGTCGACCATTTCTACTTATGTGTTCTAGAAAGACTTGGATTAAAATTGAAGTCTCAATAGTCAATGTCACCCTTAGATGTAGTTGAACCTGTTCACCTGTTAATTAACAGACAAAACATAAATTGTTTGAAAATATATTAAGGGCTAGCAAGAGATTTGCAAAATTTCCATAGTAAAAAAAAAAAGAAGGAAGAACTTCTTGTTATATTTGATTTAGTCAGTAAAAATATGAACATAGAGAATACAATTAAGTAATTTGAGATGAAATAAAAATGAATAAAATAAATCAACATATTGGAGCGAAATACAAGCCAAATAACTTCATATTAGATTTCTATTAAAAAATAAAAACAATCTAAAAAACTCAACTTCCAAATTAATATATCCACATGCGAAGTCTAAAAATAGAAAATTAAGCATCTCTCTCTCTCATTTGCGGAACACATTAGCCATTAATGACTCAAATCACTGTCGAACTTTAAGGCCTTTATATAGGGTGATGACCTTCTACCAAAATATATATATATATATATATATATGTATGTATAGGGTGATGACCGATAATTATATAGACAACTAATCGGCTGTGTGACTCACATTTATGTGAGATTAGTATTTTTATCTTGATGTAGGTGGTCCTGGGTTTTACCAAGAGAGGGGGATTGGAATATGGCACTAGAAATTGTTCTCTCACTGGTATTTAGTTATCGGTATAAATATTGGTATCGATATGATTTGAATCGATCTATCTTGATCAATATTATCCTTACTTTTCATAAAAATTAGTATTTTCTCCACGATTTTATCTCTAATACTAATACCACACCCAATCTTAGATCAGCCAAAGTATAAAAAATGGTCTCTATCGATGTCAATATGATAGGGTCAAGTTGATCCAATAACGATGCCTAAAACCATGCTTTTATTTTGATGGGACAGATGAGAAAAAAATGCAAAAATACATTAGAAAGAAACGGTTCAGATTGCAAGTGCAGACCAAGCCACTTAGAGGACAACATTTGAAAATATGATTGATCACTCCTTCCTAAAAGGGCGTTGTTAGCATGGCTTGAAGAATGGAATCGGATTGTCGTGAATCCGTTGGATCAGATTGGTATTGATCTTAATCGATCTCAATTCTTAGTGGTTGAACAAGGAGTAAAAAGGTAATAAAATGGATCTTAAATTAAAATTAGAGGTATTTCTATGGATCTGAATCAGGATTGAATTGATATCGGCCTTTACCGATCCTTACCGGATTCCATGATCTTAAACCATGTTTGCTAGTGTGAACCGATGATACCAGAGTGCAAGAGGTTTGCAGGAAAATTTTGTCATCCAGGGGTAAACTCTTGCAATAAGAAGCTTCAAGTGAGAGAGAGAGAGAGATATGCACCTTGACGAAGAAGCTTCAAATTATTCCGTGTTTAAGGATGGGGAAGGTTTAACTTCTTCTAAGAATTTGGCCGTGGCCTCTGTTGGTTACGTTGCTCAACATGGGAAGCTTACGCCCAGATGTGTTATCTTATTGGTGAGCAGAGGGAGAATTTCTATTTCTAAGTTGCGAAAGAAATGGATTGGCCTCGTAACTCTTTTGACCTCCTGAAAAATAGTAAACTGATGGGTCCTATTCTTTCGAGAGAGTGAAAAATGGATCAGCTGCTCGTAAGATCACATGGTCGTTAGAGTCAACATCTAACATGTCTTCTTTTATTTATTTATTTATTTTTTAAATATATATTTTTTTATCCTTATAATGGCAGAAGATCCTATCTCTTTGAGCGCTCATACGGCTTTTGAAATGAGGAAGTCGCATGTTTCTATTGGATCCAAATTTTTTGTATCGAATGAAATTTTGCTCAGAGGAACTATGCCGCTGCATACAAAACTTGAGAAGGCATTTATGATCTAAGACTACGAGCCAAAATAGTAGGAAAGTTCTTGCAACTTGTGTAGTTACAAACTTTTTTCAGTTTCTATCCTTTCAAACCTGTGTAACAGGGATTCCACGTACTGTTTAGTTTAAACATTTGGAATAAAAATAAAAATTGTTAAATTATTAAAATAATATTCCTAAAAGGCCGCATGGCCGATACACAGAGAGTAGGTGCCAATAATGGAAGCATCAATGGATAAAGCGGATAAAGCCACCAAGTTTTACAATGCACAAATTATTCAGCAAATCAAATCTAAGCTGAACCTTTGACAAACATAACCTGAACTCAATCTGACTAGACTAGTTGCAGCAGTCGTGAAAGCTATTGGTGACTTTGACTTTGACTCACTTATGCTCTCAAATCCTACTAGATGGGGTGCAACTTGTGCCCAAACAATCCTAGGCTGTCCGAAGCCCACCCTAAATTTTTTGGGCTTTGCCCGAGGTTTGTAGCCCATGGGACAGGCTTCAGGTTTAGGTCTTGGGCTAGGCTAAAAAAAGCATGCATGTCTATAGCATAGGTTGTATGTATTATAAATATAAGGCATATAGGTATCATATCTGCTGTTGATTTAGTAAATCTGTGATTTTGTGTTAGGATTATATATATAGAAATTAGTCCTCTGGTTAAGTAAATCTGTGCTTCTTGTTGTATACTGAGGACAAAGCTTGGGAGCTTGGATGATTTCATATTTCAGTTAGGCCCCTTTACCTATTAATTTTTTTGTGCTAAATAATTCAATATATATGGTGTTACAATCACCAACTACGCTTGGAGCCAAAAAAAAAAAAAAAAAAATCAAAAATCAAAAAACAAAAATAAAAAATCAAATCACCAACTACGTTTGGAGCCCTTAATGTTGATTTTTCCGTGATAAGTATAATGTATGAAGAAGAGAGAGAGAGAGACCCAAGCGGGTAGCAGAGATGACAAGGGATCTTTGCCTCAAAAAACATGTGGTTCTAAGTTGAACTCTCCTGACTTTCTTGGGGCTGTTCACACGGGGTGTTTAATGCTCTTCACTGTGAAAAATTAAATATTTCTTATTCAGTTATGAAATATCGATCATATCCATACTAAAATGATCATTGAAGGAACAAATCCTAGTCCAACTACTGAGGGAAGGGAAACACGAAAAAGAAGGCGAGTAAAGCCACCAAGTTTTACTAAGCTGAAACTTGGAGGCATCCTTAGCTAACAGTAAGAGAACAACCAGGCTTCTAATTTCAAGTTGTATAGCTAATAGAATACCATCATGTATAGATTCTGTCTTCATCATAAGCATAAAAATCTTCAGCGGTGAGGTAGTGAGAGGTGGTGAGGATCCAACGGCTAGGGTGCATACAGGGTCCTCCCAACCGTTGGGTCCTCACTGTCACTCATTGCTCACTACAAAGGATTTGAACCCCATCACAGATCCATAGATAATATAATAGCCAGATTTTGCCTGCGTAGCTATAAATTGCCTAAACCTAGAAACAAGATAGCACCTCTCTATAAAAGTAGGTAATACTATCTGATGTGGATCATATAAGGATGAAATTTGACATTTTATATTTTTGTTCTCCATAAGATGAAGAAGACTGTCCCACTTATTGTAAGAACTATGAGGAAAAGATTCCCACACCACCGTCCCACCTATTGTAGCTTGCCCCTTAAAAATTGTCCAAATTACCTGAGCGTTAAGAGGGATCTTAATCTCACAAATTATTGTACAAAAAAGGATAAATTCGGTATGATGATAGAAAGCGGGGTTAATGCCTCTTGATGAAGTTGGTGATTTCAGTGATAAGTCGCTTGGTCTCTGAAGCTGTGTGAGCGTCTATGTCGACGGCGATCTTGTTGAGGTAGAAGGAGTGACCAACCCCAGGGTTAACCAGCACCTCTACATCCTTCCCTGCCTTCTTCATTGCTTCACAATACTCCATCTCGGTGTCCAAAATCAAGTCATTCTCGGCGAGTACCACCAAGAACGGTGGCAGTTTCAGCCCGGCCAGAGGTGGTGCCGCCGGTCCCATGGGGTAGGTGATTGGATGATCCTTTGTGGAGCCAATAGGCAATGCTAAGGCCAAAAATTTATCAACCATCTCCAGTGTTAAGAAGGGTGAGTCAGATTTTTTCTCCAACTCGGACTTGCTACGTTCAGCTCGGACAAAACCGGGGTGAATCAGTATCCCCCCTGCTAATTGGATCGGTTTTAAATCATCAAACCCTGCCCGACCAGCCACAGTATGGACGAGATTTCCCCCTGAGCTATCCCCAATAAGGAAGACACGTCCGAAGTCTCCGTTGGCTTTAAGCCATGACTCATTCAATTTGGCTAGAGCCACAGCTTGAAGCCATAGGAGAACAGAATGGCCATCCTCACAAGCTGCAGGGAGCCGGTGCTCTGGAGCGAGCCGTAGCTTCACAGAGACACAAACAGCTCGTGCCGAGCGAACCAGCCTTGTGTACATATGATAGTACATGAACAACTCCGGTTCACTTATACAAAACCCACCACCATGGAAATGGACAAAGATGGGAAGCTTCTCCTCGTCGTAGGGATTTCTCTCCGGTATGTAAAGGCGTGCGCCGAGACCCGATTTCGTGTCAATTGTAACGTCGTGAACCGAAACCCCATCGATGAATTCTTCATGAGGTAACACCGGTTTTGCCATGAACTCAGCCTCAGGTGGTCCAGACCAGGTCCGGTCGACTGAGCCGTCGTCGAAGAGCTTGAGCCAGCAAGCTACCTCCTCTACCACCTTCTTCTCCTTCTGATCGTTCATGGTGAAGGGCTGAGACTGGGTTTGCAAACACAATGTAAGGGCTTTGGGTTCTCTTTATAATGGAAACAAGGGGAACTGTTGTTTGATGGAAAGTTTCACCTAAAGCTTTGTAAAATTAGAAGTATTGGAAGAACACTTTAGTTTATGAGGCTAAGGCTCTGTTTGGTATACATTGTTGGAATGCATTTTAGGTTGGTAAGGAATTCTAAATTAAATATATATAAAAAAAAAAAAATCATATTAGTATATTAATTTTAAAATGTTTACTAATGATTCCAAATGCTTTCAAAGTATAATTTCAAATACATATCTCATTTAATTGGGATTAGGTTATGATTATTATTGTTGTTTTCTTATTAATCACAATTTAGAATTTAGATCTTTAAAAGTGGACTGCTTAAAACTTAGAAAATGTTAAAATTAAAAAAATGAAATAACAAATATACGGTAGATTAATAATAAATTCAAATGTTCAAGATCATGCAAGAGTGAAAAATTAAGATTGTAATTAATATAAATTTTTAGAATACATTATCAATGTTAGAATGCATTGTAAGATTACATAGCATAAAAAAAGCCTTGAGAGTTTTACCTCTATTAGAATGGGTCATCTATATCCACTGGCTTTCTTTACTTTTTGGTAGAAACTGATAGGCTCAACTAGAGTGGACCCCGCGTAAGTAGGGTGTTTTTTTCCTTTTTTTTATGGTGAGTAGGGTGTCATTATTATAATATTTTTTTTGTCAAAGGGTGGCATTATTATATGGCAAAAGATGATGGAGTCTGATAAAGGACAATCTCTATATAAGTGGGGACACTTGGAATTGGTTACCATCACACCCTCATCTTTAATAGCAAAAGAGAAAGTCGTTCATAACAGCCACATATGTTTTGTTACCAGAAAAAAAAAAACAGCCACATTTGAAGAACAGATGGGGCCCGGCTGGAGATGCTTCATTTAATCATTCTTTAATAAGGAAGAAAGTGGACTATGATCCATGAACCAGACAGAAAAACCAATTAAACCACTTTGGAACTTTTTTTCTTCCCTTCCAATAATTCAGAATTTCTTTAAGCTCAGTTTGTTTTCAGGTAAAGATCATGAAAAATGGCCACTGTTAGTAAAGCATGCGTCGGATTTGTGGTCTAAGGATCAATTTTTGTCACACGTATTTCTTTTCTTTCCCTCTTATATGTGTGAGTAAAGTCCTCTTAGGTAGTTCTATAGGATGTAAATAATAATAATAAAAAAAAAAGACTGAATTTTCTATTTATGATGTAACACAGGGGAGGAGAGAGATAGATACATAGAGGTGTTGGAGAATATTATGTTTTCAAATAAAAAACATTATTTCATAATAAATGAAAAAAATTAGTTAATGTTTTATAATAAAATATTTTAAATTAAATTCTGCACTGATAGTAATTGCTTTTTAAAGACTTAAAAAAAAAAAAAAAAAAGAACAAATATAATGGGATAAGGTCTTTTTCATGAAAGATATTCAAGATATAGGGAAAGGGGTTCTTAAGTGGCATACCTAAAGGAAAATTCGAAGTGTGGTTTTAAATGCCTAATATCTATCATTCAAAGCTTCATGTGAGGCCAAATTAGATAGGCAGTAGACATGTACTACATCTGCAAGGTCCTCATATTCACATGTAAAATCGAAGTCTATAATTTATATACTGGCAAAAGGAGAAAAGGGTTTATTATAGGGCTGCATGGTGTCTGCATCAATGTAGGGTTAATGATAAGGCTATGGGGAATCCAAACGATTGAGTGGTCATTCAACCCCCGTGTGTGTGGTTGCAAGAGAACACAACCAGATAGTGTTCTTTTATCCCTGGTTATATTATGCTTTGAAAAATTCAGGATTGAGAAAATGTGTAGCATAATAGTAGATAATATACATTTTCCTGTGATAAAATTAAACTTTGGAATATTCAAAATTAAGAAAGTTCAGTACAATAGTGGTTGCATTAACAATAACTGTGCCCGCATGGACATATTTGTTTGAATTATCTAGCTTTACAAATAGTTAGATTGTCAAAATATTCAATTGAAGATTCCTTTCATAATAATAATAATAATAATAATAATAATAATAATAATAATAATAATAATAATAATAATAATAATAATAATAATAATAATAGGGGAAAGAAGATGCCATTTTAATGATTAAAACAAAAATACAAAATTGAATGAAGCTCATTATTCAAATATGGCATATAGTTGGAAAAACCAAGCTTTGACTAAGACGAATCAACCATCTCTCTCTCTCTCCCTCTCTGAGTTAATAAGTTCTTAACTACATTTTGGAGCCTGATACCCACAAATTCTACCACTTCTGCTACCTTTTTAACTTGATCAATTAACCTTGAAGTCCCACATTGGTTAGTCCATTTCTCCATGGATCTTTTGTCTGTTAATGGCGTTACTATTGTACCTTGCGACGGATTAGAGTGAATTGCTTTTCATTAATCCCTTCTTTCCTTTTAAATCTCACAACGCTATCCAATTCCTCTGTAGTTATCAGGTGATCTAAGTAGTGTCTAAGGAGCCATCCAATGGCTAGCAAGACCATTGATGCATGCTTCCAGATCCTCCCATCCATCGGTGGGTGATGATCCTCTGCCATGGGTGTGGTTGTACGACAAATATCAAACAATCAAGATGATATCGGCATATGCCCTGATGTTATGCTGATCATCGAATCCTTACCGCTTCATCGCACCCACGGCACAGGATTTTTTTCATCCACCGGTCGTCTCCTTTGGCTTTTTTTTTTTCCAACTGAATTACAGTGCATTGGACAATTCTAGTAATTCCATTAAGGATGATTCATACTATCCCACCTAATCAATTCAATGATGGCAAGATAAGAGAGAATAAAAAACTATTTCAAGGTATTTTCAATAGTATTTCATTTGGATTGTCGGAGAGAGGCAGTTGGAACTAAAATATTGCTTTCAAATCCAAATTTTATTGATACGTCATTTCTTGATTTTTTTAAAAAAATTGAATTGAATTGAATTTATTTATTTATTGTATTTAAAAAATATCACTCGCCCTGATCTGATCAGGTCAGGTTGACTACTAGGTCGAATCACCACCTTTTCCAGAAGAAAAAATGATCAGAAAATCTGATTTTCCAACTATCTGGAAGATTCTTCGTAGAAATAGGTGTGATGTTTTAACATATAATATTTCTCTTTGAAACTTAAAACTATTAAATGAGTTGTAATAGTATTGAAGTGACAGAACATGTTGGGTTTTAATAAATGTAAATATGATGCAAATACCCACTGTTTGATGTTTGACCAAAAAAAATGGCAAAATTATCATCTTGTTGAAACCCTTTCGTGCCCATTAAAGGCCCTTACATTGCGTGGCAAAGGGATCACACTTTTTTTTAAGTTTCTTTTTTCTAATATCCTTTTATATATATATATATATATATAGGAAAAATATTGGGTATGCCGTCGATATCAGGTATGCCGTCGATATTAAGTATGCTAGCACCTATTGTATTTATCTCTTTCTTCCTTTTTTTTGAAATGACTTTCATATCCTTCTTGAATGATACTCCATCATGTGTTCCTATTGGTGCTATCCGCTAGCATACTTGATATCGATGGCATACCTATCCCTCTCCTATATATATATATATATATATATTACTCAAATCTCAAGTACTTGATCTATCCAGTACTAATCGGGTTGAAAACTTCGACCGATGGGCTGGTTTAACAGACTGACCCAGTACGTACATACCATTACCATCCCTAAGACCAGTTCAGCACTTACCAAACTGATCTATCATATTATATTATTAAAGGTCATCTTGTATTCAAACTTAAACTTGAAACTGTTAGGATTTTTATGTGGGCTTAACTGATACCGATTGATCCATTGGGCCCAAGCAATTATAGACCCACTCTGATTAGGAAACTCCTAACTCTTTCCATTGTGAGAGTGGAATAGGGTTTTAGGGATTCTATTATAAATAAAATACTGACGGTCCCTGCAGCCATTACTTTACTTAATGCCTTATTGGTTTTGGGAGCACGGCTTTCTCACAAGAGCAAGTGCACAGAAAGAAAGGAAACCCTAGAGTAAGAGGCTGCAGAAGATCTCAGTAGAAGGACTCCACTTGCGTAGTTCATTGCCATCTTCATGGGAGTAATGTTTAACCACATGGGACAGAGGTTCATGATCTATGTTCATGGGACACAGGTACTTCTTTATTCCCATTTATGGTTCATGTCATGGTTGTCCCATTGATTATTATAGATATGGTAAATCTATATGGTTATGTATTTTAAGATGGGATACTTTATTGTTCTTGGTTTAGGGACTACACCTATGATTAATCTTTTATGATTGGTTGATGATTCTTGTATTCTAAACACTATAGGGTTATTCATATGTTTAATATGGTAAAGAATCCCCGACAGAAACTTGAAGGGTAGTCAACAAGACAACTTCGAAGTTTCCCACTTATCCACCAATAATTTCAAGTGGGTTTGAGGTAAAGAAAAAGGTCGAATTAAGAGTGACCATGGGAATGTATAGGGGACCCACTTGCATTTCCACATTAGTCAAGCCACCACCGGAAGTCACAACTACGTGCATGGAAGTTTCACAGCACCTTCGATATTATTTGAAAAAGGGTGGAGAGAAATAGGCATAAGGAGACGTTACTGTATATATTACGCAATCTCGAAGCATTCTGTCTTACTATATATTTTGAGATTGACAACTCAACGGGATGTAGCTTTACCAATGTTGCAGGTGGATCACAGCCGTCCTACCTGGTCAGTGACATGGCAGGAGAAAGACAAGAATAGACACCAAAGAGGACTGAAGCAGGACTAGGAGGGGAGAAGGGAGAGGGGAGACTCGTAAATGCCTAAGTCAGTGGTGCAACGTATGTCATGCATCAAGTCCTTCGCAGCCACTCCAACCATCACCGGCGGCAGCTTCAGCCCGGAAAGTGGTGGCGCCGCTGACCCCATTGGGCATGTGAACGAATGGTCCTTGGTACTGCCTATTGGAAGCGTCATGGCCAAGAATTTGTCCACCATATCAAGTGTCAAGAAGTCCGAGTCAGATGCGTTCTCCAACTCAGACCTGCTCCACTTAGATCGGACAAAACCCGGGTGTAATATTACACACCCAGTTATCTTCGGACCAAAATCCTCCTGGGTACCAACCCATACCGCCACCTGGTGAACCAGGTCTCCACCGGAGCTATCTCCTACAAGGAACACTCGCCGAAAATCGGCATAGGATCCGAGGCATTGCTCGGACGAGTACTCACCACAACCTATGGGATGAAGCCAAAGGAAGACTGCACGTCCATCATCAATGGCTGCGGTAGCCGGTCCTCCGGTGCGAGTCGGGTCCTCACAGAGAAGCAAATAGCTCCAGTGGACCGAACCAGCCGGGTGTAAAATTGGTAGTCCATGAACCATTCCGGTTCGGAGACGCAAAAACCACCACCATGGAAGTGGCGGGGTGACGGGCAACTTGTCATCATTGTCACTTGGCTTCCTCTCCGGGATGTAGAGGCGGACGGCAAGGCCAGACTTTGTATCAATCGTTACGTCGCGAACGGAGGAGATTCCATTGTGAAACTCGTCATGGGCGGCGACCGGTTTGGACAAGATCTCGATCTCTGGTGGTCCGGTTCAGGTGTGATCAACCGTGCCATCATCGTAGAGAGTGAACCAGCCGGAAATTTGGTTTGTAATTTTCTTCTCAACGTCCATGACTTGCTTTGTTAGTTTACTAGGAAGAATGAGAACTGAGAAGGATTTACTATTATTATTAAAAGGGTAATTTACAACACCATCCCTAAAGAATGCTAGTATTATAGGAACATCCCATCTTTTTTACTAAATTAGACTCATGCCCTTTATCATCAATCACTGTTAAGTGATGCTATGAAATGACGTTTTAGCCCTTATGAATAAAAGAATGATCTGACATTTTGATTATTCACAAGGGTCTAATTGTCAATCAAAGTAAAAAATGAATGGCATTCATGTAAATTTGATCTCCATCCCAATATATTGCCATCCCTTGTCTCATCCACTGTCTTGTCTAAAGGTCTCCGTTTCTTCATTTGATGTGTCCAAGGAAGTCGTGGCAAGACATTTTTCGAGGACATAATTGCCACTAGAATCTCTCTGAAAGTTGAAAATACCTGCTTGAAGTTATATCAAAATAAAATAAAAAACGAAATGTCACAAGAGATAAAAAATGCAAGAAAATCTTCAGAGAAAAATCGAACCTTGATTTACTTTAGCAGCTCATATCTGCAAAGTGGGCTGGAATTGGATCCGCTCCAAATTCTGAGCCAAACCAACCAAAAGCACAGGGGAAGAAGTGGACTTGTCAGTGTCTTGATCAAAGATCCGCTGCAAGGAGAGGCCAATCCCTTTGAGAGAATGGACGTAGGCGACATGGGCATTAGCAAACGCATAACACTGCCACATTGCCTCTTGTAGGAAATTGCAGCGCTCTCTATAGAGTTTGGCCTCCAAGTCGTCCACCTTTGAGCTTGTGCAGCCCATCTCCCTCTCGGCTGGGAACGAAGAAATTGAGAAATTGCACCCCCAAAAACCTTTATAAAATGTTGAAAAAAAAAACCTAGAAGAAAGAGTAAGCACACGCATACACACTCTCTTCCCCTCTAAGGGAGGAAACTAGGAAGAATTAAAGATGATGTAAGAGAGACAGCATGGATTTGGACTTTGGAGTTTAAATTCTAGAAAGTTAGGGTTTTTTGGGGAGGAAGTGGAGAGAGATAAGGCAGAGAAAGTGTGATATCCTACTTTTAAAACCTGGTTTACTTACATGGTTGACCTGGTTTAACCATACAGAACTCGAACCAGAGAGGGTTAAGGCGGGTTCCCTATGGACTATGATGGTAAGGGTGACTTTGAACACAGGTTGGCCAGACAAGTCCGAGTTAATGCCAAAAGAGACGGGTGTACCCAAGCCGTGTACATGTGTGTATCATAAGGCCATGTATGGGTAATGCTGGTATGTAGCCGTATCCTAAAGTGTATACGTATTATATATCTTGTGTCGAGAGTGAGATACATGCTGAGAGTCGAATTCCATCGAAATCTCAATTGTTTGGCTAAGTTTTGACCAACAAATGGATAGTCACAAGCGGGCGAACTCGCCCACCAGTGTGACCCACCTATGTGGTTACTAAATATTGTCTAGTATAAATAGCACTTATTGTTTTTCTTTTTCTCATTTAATGCCTTAAAGAGTGGGTGAGAAAAGTAAAGAAGAGAGAGAAAAGAAAAGGATGAAAAGAGAACGAAGAAGAAGAAATGAAAAGAAAAAGAGGAAGAAATGATTTTAAGTGACGCCGATGTTTGATCTTTTCATTCTAGCACCGGAAAAGTGATTACCAACATGAGGCCTATGATTTGAGGTGAGTGAAGGCTATACTTCTTAAACTTTCACAAAACCCAAGTGAAACCCTTGATTTGGGTAGAGTTCCATGAGATCTTGTTAATCCCATTTGAGATGATGAATCTAAGGTTTAATAGATGGTCTATGTGTTGATTTTAAAGGTTTAAAAAAGTGTTTGCAAGATTTGAGAAGCACTGGTGATTTCTTGAGTTAAGAGGTGATTTTGGGGTTTTGGAAGAATTCTTGAGCAAAGAAGGTAAGATTGCTTTTCAATCCTTAAATCTAACTTAGTTCTAGGTTAGAATCATCTTATGAGACCTTAGATGTATGAAAAATATAATTGAAACAGTCCCATTTGATTTTCCCAATGTTGAGGAGTATTTTAAGAGAGAAAATCAAATTTTGCACCAACAGGTGGGCAACCCACCTGTTGGACCGGCGGACGAAGACAGGTGGGCTGTCTAGCCCACTTGTTGGCCCACCAATCAGATTTTTGAGGCCTAATGGGTCCAAAACAGGCGGACGACCTTCTTTTATGATTTTAAACATGATTTAAACATTGAACCTTGTTAGTTTTGACCCCAATGTGGTGAAATGCTAACCTCATTCGCTTATGATAGGTTCCACTAGAATTTACATTTCTCATGTCGGATCTCATCCATACCGAACGTGAGCTTTTGTACTCAACAAGTAAGTGGAGAGAGGACGTTTGATTTTATTTTAAGGCATGTTTTTACATCATTAAATTGTATCTAGACTAGCCATGTCATCAGGCAAATTATATATAGATTAATCATCCTCGTGTGCCATTTGCACGCATTTCTTGTGCATTCTAAACAAATGATTTATGATATGTGTGTTGTACCTTACATTCTCAATGCTAAATGATTGATGTGTTTATGTGATGAATGGTTGGATTACTGTGCATGATGCATTATTAGACTAGACACCGTAGTCGATTTAAAAACGAGTGCAGTGGTGGCTCGTGGTATGGGGACGTGGTGGCACTATACAATTGTATTTTGTCATATAGGAGCATGTGGTTTAGGATTATCACTCCCTGTGCTATGACCCTTCCCAATAGGAGTTGAGGTATTAGGTTATCACTTGGGGGGAAACAGTGGCCGTAGTTGTCGGGTCACTGTGCCTGTTAGACATATGCCTGGTTGGTCATTAGGACAGTCAGCAACCTCAGTAGTATATTCAAGATAGCCAATCATACTGCTTTAAATTGTCGAGGTCGACACATTTACATTTCTGTCATTTTCTTTTATGTTTAGAGCCGGTAGTCGGCATACTTTACTTTTCTGAGTACTCACGGTGGGCCTTCTCCGACAACCCTATGGGTGTATCGAGGGATGGAGTTCGCGACTTGTACCCGGGGCATACGCGCACTGTGGTTGTGAATAGCACATAACCTAAGACTTAGTAATGTTGTTTAGGTAGATAAGATTTAAAATGAATTGCATTGCATATAGTGCATATAGATGTGAATGTTTGTGTGGTCTTTCTTTTCACTTATTGAGCTAGTGAGCTCATCCCACGTGCACATATCTTTTATATGATTTTATAAGTCACACGCCTGAAGATCAGGAGTCAGCCCCCACAGTCGAGTTTCTTGTTAAGGATTGGTGGGTCCTTGAGGAGTATGAGCACGGTGTTGATTGTATGTGCGAGGATTGTGCTGCGGGACCGCAGTAATGACACCGAACAAAATTTTACTTTTTGAGTTTTGATGACCTCCCCTTTTGTGTACTTGATATGTAAATTGTTATTCTTTTTGTATAAATATTATGCCTGCGGGCCTACATGTACTTAGCTATATATTACAATTTGGGTATCAAGTATATTGGGGATATTTACAGGTAATTTAAGTCTTCCACTGAACTTTTGAACACTTATCTTAGATATGGGTATGTTGTGGTGGGATACTGTATCAGATGATCCTGGTAGGTTTTGGGTTAACCAGAATTAACTCGGTCATCGATCCGATTATGTGTGAACGGGATGTGACAGAAGGAATAAAGCAGGAAAGAGAAGGGGGGATAGAGGGGAATCTTTTCTAGCGCGGACTCTATCATCGACTTGTAGAGAGAGAGAGAGAGAGAGAGAGAGAGAGAGAGAGAGAGAGAGAGAGAGAGAGAGAGATGGACGCGCATCGGCACCATCGATAGATTTCATGGCTTCTATTTTCCCCAACTCACTGGGTCAGTGACCCGTTAGAAGTGAGACTGAGTTAGGGATTTGGGGACTACAAGTAAGGAGGGTAATTTCGGTACTTCATTATTTTTAAGGGTAAAATGGTATTTAAAAAAAAATGAACTATTGATGTTAGCATTCTTGGTATATTCTATAATAATGACTGATGGTAAGGGGTCAAAATTTAATTTAGTAAAAGAGATGGGGTATTCTTATAATACTGGCATTCTCCATGGGTGATGCTTTAAATTACCCTTATTAAAATCTAACAAGAACGTGCCTATATGGTTCAATGCATGTTCCACCCAATATATTCCATCCACACTTGGTTCGAAATTTACTCAATATTTTATCAAGTTTTGGATTGACCAATCCACAAGTCTAATTATATTAATAATTTACTGAAAAAGAAAGAAACAGAGAGAGAGAGAGAGAGAGAGAGAGAGAGAAGAAGAAGAAGAAGAAGAAGAAGAAACTGTATAAGATTATGATCAGAAGATGATTCATTAAAATTAAAACTGGTCCAAAACATAACATGATAATACGTGAAACATATTTCCTTTGTCCGGTCGACTTTGTTGAATTATTTTAGAAACGTTTGAAAGTATAAGTAGAAAATGACAAAGAAAAAAACAAAACGAAAAACCCAAAAGTTGTGAGAGTCAGGAAGGGAACAGAAGTACAGAACATATGTCGACCACTTAAAACTTTGCTCGCCATCATTGGGATCTCAGAAAAGGATGGATGTCGGTTGCTTTCAATATAAAGCTACCGACTTATAACATGATAAATTACTATTCATCCCCAACCAATCCCTTTCGGTATAAAAATTCTCTGTGACGAGGCAGTTAATGGCATTGAGGACCTAACGGTTAGGTACACGTCGGAATTTTTCAATCTTTGAATTTTTACCATCATTGGCCATTTACCACAGAGGAATTAAGACCCCCGGCTCCCTTTCCCTTTCACTCATTTTTATTTTTAAATGCTTTTGTAAGACTGTTGACAAATGCAATTAAAACCCTCAGCCATTTAAAGATTTTAGTCCCCAAATTGGATTTGTGGGAACCCTCTCCCATTTAAAGATTTTAATTAGAAGTATATGATTTGACCATTATTTTTGTGGGTTATTATTTTTATTATTTGATTAGTTATTTTTTTAGAGCCATTCAATTAGATATTTTAATCATGAAAAACATGATACAAAGACCTCAACTGGCTTAATACTTGACCAATTGGCAAGTGGTGAAAGAGAGCATCACAAGCAACACTCTTATCTCGTTGGCTTGGCAGAGTTAGCCTAGCTGTGACTTTGGTAGAGACATAGAAGTGAGCTTTGGTTAAAGCAGATGAGTAGTTATGTCATGGTGGTGTGAGGCAGTGAGCAACATGGGATGGGAGGAGACCTTGACTCAGGATGGCACGACCGGCTAGTCTTATTTTTTATTTGTCCAAATGTTAAAGAACCCACACGAGGAGATTTTTAGGGGAAACCTTGTTGAGTCACCTTGGCCTCGAGAGAATGATTGTTTGAATGCGATTATCATAGATTGAAGGTTACTGGTACACTCAATAAAGGAGTGGAAGTTTGTTCGATTCTTTTTATTTCTTTAGGGTCACTCGTATGGGGTATTTAGTGTTATTCACTGTTTTTGGAGAAAGTTTTTTTATTTAACCCTAGTATGACTTGATACATATGGATCTTCATACGAGAATCATGTTTTTATACGAGCTTGTGACAGACACATGGATTCCATTAAGACACTCTCTTCAATGCATTGCACACTTTCACTTTAAATGGAATCCAAATGAGAACCTGTTCTACACTCCATAGCATTTGTACTCCCCATTTTTGCTGCCAACAATTTGTTCTGACCGGTTAGAGATTTCTCCACCAAGGGCAATGGAATGGATTAAAAGCGGTCCAACTTATCAGGATTTTGTATAAGCCTCATTTTGTTACAATGTAAACGGAATTCTTCTCCCTTCAGAGAGTGAAGAAGAAAAGAGGATACAGAGAGTGAAGAGAGAAGCAAAGGGTTAAGAGCGATTCTAGGGTTTCACGATTTGAAATTCAAAATAACAACCGTACATACTGGTTGAGTTGGGTCATCTTTCTTTTGATTCAGATCGGTTTAATCATACATAAATCGATACAGAGTAACATACACTCCTCTCTCTTCATCTTGACCGTTCACATTAGAGGTGCCAAGTATCGCACTCTGCACCTAGCATCGCACAACAATTGCAAGATTGAGAATTGTAAAAGATCTGAATCCTTTCAGTATCAGCCTAGCGAAAGAAGCTAAAAAGGGATAGCGAAAGAAGCTAAAAAGGGGTACAAAGCTGATCAACTGTTGGAATTGCAGCAAGTAGATATCTACAAGTGGTGAACAAATCTCTAGGAATATTGTTTTGAAAACAAATAGCAGTTTGCCGATATCCGACCTTCAGAGTTGGTTATTGTAGACACACATCGGAGTAGACTAGGTAATAATGAAACCGATATGTCCCAATGCAATGTGGAACCAATTACGACCTCTACAACATTATAAATCCTCAAGATGGTTTAAGATTTTAAAACGGTTAAGAATGTCTTTTGAAAATCATGAAAATGACTTTACAGTGTATAATCTTACCAAAAAAAAAAAAAAGGACTTTATAGTGTATAAAAAAAAAAAAAAAAAAAAAAGAACGAATCTAAAACTCCAAAAAATAAGATCTTTTTGGTTCGAGTACGTTCAAACTTGAATTGGCCCAACCCTCCATGTTAGTCTGAGTTAGTTTGTGTTTCTTTCCCACAAACTAGTACATATAAGTGTGTTTAATTAGATGAGGTGAGAATTTACTAGACAACCTCGTTAAGAAGATGGATCCGGTTCTCGTATGAACTGGAATCTACAACAGGGCTTGATTCCTTGTGTGTGAATCATGATCGTGTGAGAACTTGATTCGCACTCCCTCGTTAAATGTGTTTTCCTTATCCTAAGTAAAATTAATTTATAAGTTTACAATGAATTAAACAACAAACCTTTATTTATTTATTTATTATGATAATTCAAGTTCACCAATTGAACAGGTCAATTTTTTTTTTTTCCCCTTTACACTTCAATCACATTTGGCTGAGTAGTTTTACATGTAAAATTTGGAGTTGTCAATAAAGTTTCAATGGTAGAGGTTGGACCTTGACGCAATAAGATGTTACTCCATTGTGATCTAATAGTCATAGATTTGAATCACAAAATCAAGATAAAACTACTTACATTATGACCCTCCCTTGACTATGCAATGGTGAGAGCTTAATGCATTGGGTACATATTTATTTTATTATTATTATTATTTTAAAGTTCAGTGGTAAAAACCACGAAGTTACAAATTATCCAAGTAAAATCCAATGTTTTTTTCGTAAAGGACTCAAACACGAAAAGATAGCGAGTTGACGCACTAACTATTAGTGCTTCCTGATGAAGTCAGTGATCGCCATGAGGAGATGATCAGACTGCTTGCCGACATGTGGGTCCATGTCAACGGCCATCTTGTTGAGGTAGAAGGAGTGACCCACCCCGGGACTGATAAGCATCACAATGTCCTTCCCTGCCTTCTTCATTGCCTCACAGTACTCAACCTGTGTGTCATGCATCAAGTCCTTCTCAGCCACCCCAACCATCACAGGCGGCAGCTTCAGCCCGGAAAGTGGTGGCGCCGCTGACCCCATTGGGCATGTGAACGGATGGTCCTTGGTACTGCCTATTGGAACAGCCATGTCCAAGAATTTGTCCACCATATCAAGTGTAAGGAAGTCCGAGTAAGATGCGTTCTCCAACTCGGACCTGCTCCGCTTGGATCGGACAAAACCCGGGTGTAATATTACACACCCGGCTATCTCCGGACCCAAATCTTCCTGGGTACCAGCCCATGCCGCCACCTGGTGAACCAGGTTTCCACCGGAGCTATCTCCTACAAGGAACATTCGCCGGAAATCGGCGTAGGATCCAAGGCATGGCTCGGACGAGTACTCACCACAAGCTATGGCATGGAGCCAAAGGAAGACTGCACGGCCATCATCAATGGCTGCGGGTAGCCGGTGCTCCGGTGCGAGTCGGGTCTTGACAGAGACGCAAATGGCTCCAGTGGACCGAACCAGCCGGGTGTAAAATTGGTAGTACATGAACCACTCCGGCTCGGAGAAGCAAAAACCACCACCATGGAAGTGGAGGATGACGGGCAACTTGTCATCTTCGTCACTGGGCTTCCTCTCCGGAATGTAGAGGCGGACGGCAAGGCCAGTCTTTGTATCAATCTTTACGTCGCGAACGGAGATTCCATTTCGAAACTCGTCATGGGCGGCGACCGGTTTGGTCAAGAACTCGATCTCCGGTGGTCCGGTCCAGGTGCGATCAACTGTGCCGTCATCGTAGAGGGTGAGCCAGCCGGATATTTGGTCTATAATTCTCTTCTCAGCGTCCATGAGTTGCTTTGTTGGTTTACTTACTCGGAGGGAATGAGAACTGAGAAGGATTTACTTCTCCATTTAAAAGGAGAAGAAACTTAAAAATACCCTTTAACTCCACATGAACAACGAGGCCGCTAAAGGAATATATCAAGTCTCAATTGTCTTTTTCTAGTTTTTTTTGTTGACAATGATCAAAGTCTTTATAGTTTAATAGTTTAGAAAAGAAGAAACTTTGTTCATCCCCCCACCCCCACCTCCACCCCCATATTTGTATGTATGGCCAAGCATCTAGGGCTGCGTGTAGTGTTAAGATACGTGGTTGGAGGGTCAATCGTTGGAGATGATCCTGATCAAGTCTTTATCTGTCTAAGTTGCAAGTAAAAGAAAGGTCAGTGGGTTAAAATTGGTTGGCGAAAGGGTTTTCTACCATATATGCGTGTATACTAATTCTGGTGAAGGAGAAACTCACTTTTGAATCTTCAAATAGAGCTTAAGAAATTTCACCATCTTGATAGCAGTGAAATGTGTCTTGACATACAAAACTGTCCCATACACTATTCGTGCCAAGCCTTTTCTCAATTGGTTTTATATTTATCATTGAACAATATATGGGCGAAGGTTTGTTGATAGTCACATGGCATTTGGACCAGCTCGAGAGCGCGCATCGGAATATACTCAAGGGACAAGACGATCTTTTCATGCAAACATTTGTCTTGGCATATGGGATGTGACTGGGATTGGGTAGCAATATTTTCTCCATAAAACATTTAAATGATGCATAGCTTACAATAATACCTCCCCTCCTATGACGTGACATATCTACCCCTTATCATGGGAGGAAAGATAATAGAAATAGGAGACACTAGCATAAAAATTGAGAGAATGTGCATACATAGGATGCATGCCAACATAAGGAGGGATATTTGATTGAATTTGACATGTGGCTAATTTTGACCATATCATTTTCGTCCAATGTCGAAAGGGACACATCATTTGTCTACTTTTCAGAATAGATACTTCATAATATTGGATAAATAAAAAATTCTCGTGACAATAACAATTTGCCTTTTTTTTTTTAATCAATAGGATCTGTTTATTTATTTATTTGTTTTTTTTTTTGGTAAAGTAGGATATATTTACAAAGTAAAGTAATATAAAATTTAATAACCAAATTTAGAATGTTTTGGAGTTGGTTACATAAGTTTTTTCGATAAATGAGCTAGTTATGTAATCATGTTAGGGAATTTCTATAAAACATTTTATTTTATAATGAGATTTTTATTATACCCTTTAAGGTTAAGATGTCAAATAATTTGTAACCTTGTTTATTTACTATCTTAGTACTACACTTCTTCTCTTGGTGAAGTATATATATGTATATATATATATATATATATTTTTTTCCATTTCACATGTGTATTCGAAAAAATATTTAAGACTAAAAAAGTTTGACAATGACATTATGATGAGTATACTTGCAAATTATTTTAAATACCTTTTTATCTTTGATTAAATTTAGGAAAAATTACGTAATTACCCACTTTTGGGTTTTCCTTTATAAAATTACCCACAAAAATTTTTGGTTAACAAAAATACCCAAAATTAGGTTTGAGTTTACAAAACTACTCACCCACAGTTTCAATTGACAAAAATACCCAAAATCAAGTTTGAGTTTACAAAACTATCCAAAATAGTGATTCTTCATCTTCCACATATAATCATGTATTTTTTTTATTACTGAAACTTTTAGTTGGCAGTTTTGTAAACCCTAACTCAATTTTGGGTATTTTTGTTAACTTAAACTTTAAATGGGTAATTTTGTAAAGGGAAACCTAATTTTGGGTATTTTTATTAATTGAAACTTTTGGTGAATAGTTTTGTAAAGAGAAACCCAGAAGTGGGTAATCATGTAATTTTTCCTTAAATTTATTTTGGAAATAAGATGAAGGGGATTGGAAGAAGATTACCAATGAAAAGAAAATTACAACTTCTAAACACAGCTGTGGAAGTCACTAGAATCCTTTTCGATATTGATTGATATTACCCCTCTTTAATGCAATCCCTCCCTTTAGATGGAGGGAGACTTGATCATTTTCTTACTTCCTTTTTTAACTTTACCTTTTTTTTCTTTTTTTGCTTTCAGTAATTACAATTTCTTTTTTAGATATTGCATGTAATTTTGCAAAATTACATTAATTATCACCATTTGTTGTGGATCATATAAGGCAAAAGAATACTGACATTATAAAAGAAGGAATAAAAATTTAATCCACAAGAAGCTCCTACGCCATAGACACAGGAACATGTAATGACCATTGTGCCCCTACTTGGGGTATGTGCTATGTGTGTGGGTGCAAGGGCTTTAAGAGGACATAAAACACTTGCCCATAAGAAAAAAGATTTGTTCCTTATTATACAAAAAAGATAAATTCAATATAGGTAACAACGTAGTATAGCCAACCATAATTTCACAAAGCAAATTTATTATTATGATTAAAAAAATCTAACAAGAACGTGCTTATATGGATCAACGCATGTAGCACCCCCAAATTATTCCATTCACCCTTGCTTCGAAATTTACTCAAAATATTTAATCAAGTTTTGGATTGACTAACCCACAAGTCTAATTATATTAATAATTTACTATAAAAGAGAGAGAGGGAGAGAGAGAGAAAGAAACCGTATAAGATTATAGTAAATTAGTAATAAAATAATTTGCTATAAAAGACGAGAAATTACTACTCTTCCCCAACCCTACAGGCCCCACGCCCCACGCCTCACGCCTCCTCCTCTTCCCCATTCACACATTTTTATTATCTTTTTAATATTAGAGCCGTTGAATTAGATATTTAAATCATGAAAAACATGATTCAAAGACCTCAGCTGGCTTGATACTTACCAATTGGCAAGTGATAAAAGAAAGTGTCACAAGGAGTGGATGTTTGTTTGATTTTTCTCATCTCCTTGGGACCACTCACATGGGTTTCTAGGTTAGTACTTGACCAATTGGCAAGTGAGAAAAAAGAACGTCACAAAGAGTGGATGTCTATTCAACTCCTATTATCTCATTGGGGCCGCTCACAGGGGGTTCTAAGTGGATGTTTGTTTGACTTCTTTGTGTCTTTGCATGAAGAGCACTAAACAATTGATCACCAATGTGGTTCTGAGTTCTACTCCTCTTATCTCCTTGGGGCCATTCACACGGGATGTTTAATGTTCTTCACTATTTTCAGTAAAAGTTAGATAGTTCTCATTTAAACTCGGTATGACCTAATCCATATGATTATAGAGTCAATATGGGCCCATGGAACTAATCAGGCCAAAGGCCTGAATACCCGTAGTGAGCGAAAAAAAAAAAAAAAGAGACTAGAAATTTGTGAATTTTCTTTCTAAAGTGAAAGACAGTCTTGAAGGATTGTACATGGACGATGGTATAATTTCAGATGCATTTGAGCTTCTAATTGTCTGATTTAGATTAAATTATACCGTCTTGTTTATTGTTATTAAATAACCAATTGAAATACCACAATCAAATATATATATATATATATATATTTTAAATAGTTAGAACATTATTGTTGAAAATTGTATTTCTTCCAATTTGAATGATTTATCTACTCCTAATGGTCAAGCCTTATATTAGACTATACCATCATATTGGTCATGATTTAAAAGCTAAATGAACGAGCAATAAAAAAAATCAAAGGTTAAAATATGTAGAAATATGATGGTTAAATTGTATCATTTCAATAAAATCTTTTGATTGATCTCCAAGCTTAGGTCATTTTAGTCATTTCATCATAGACTACCCATCATTCGTGCTTCCGATGCCCGAAATGTCGATTTTCAAACATCAGGAACTAGAGACACTATGCAAGTGAGATAATAAACCCTTCAAAAGAAGACCAGATTATAGATTGGCTATGAATTTATTCCATATTTTCTTTTACAGTTTGAGAGCCATAAAATTGAAGATAGATCTCTCTCAATGATCATTTATGACCTCTCCATAAACAAGAGACTATTAACAATATGAAGGTAATAAAAGAATTCAAATAACAATATGAAGAAGGTGATAAAAAAATAATTTCAGAATTTAATCTTCTGCTTATGCTGTAGAACATGAAAGATCCCATTAAAAATTGACAAACATCTATGAATTGATCAAAGTCATGCTGAACTCGAAAAGCTGCCTCGCCAAGTCCATATCTTTACCTTGCGAGGTCGTTGTGGTTACGTTACTATCAGAAAAATACTCACCGCCAACCCCTTTAACTTGAGGATGCAGTGCCACATAGCACGTGGTTGCTGCTCCCTGCAACCAAGACCATTGAAATCAATGAGTAAATCGTGGTAAATTCATGCCATGGCAGAAAATAAAAATGGCAAATATAAATTTGTGGACGGTAGTGAATTGCCGCATATTCATGAGGCCAAGGTTTCTTGCCATGTAGCAGACTTCAATAGACATAGGTGGGTACATGTGCAGATGTGCTCGAAGGTCCTACTTCCCCCATACCCGGTGCAGTTTCAGCTCAATATGGTTATTATGTGACGAGGAGCAACTAGGTTCAACATCACAATCACACCATAACCTCCAATATATAACATGTGACAACTTGGGTTTCAGGCTTCTTTTTTTAATTAATTTTCAAAATTTTGGATGAACTTTTACTCATTTTGGATTAAATATGACCACTGATATTGGGGTGGGATCCTCTATCACATGGACTCACCCATGTCTGCTAATGTGGCAGGGTGTGTCAATGACATCAATGCACAGATTCATGATGCCTATCAAGACCCTGAGAGTGCACAGCTACATTTGCATTGTTAATTTGTTCCGATGCATAGTGTATAATTGGTTATGCTGCGATATGTACCTGAGGAATATTTTTAAGTAGAAGTTTACCAAGGGTATTGACAAAACCTGCATCAACCAACAGAATAACCAGAGCATCAATTTACATAATTCTAAGCCATAGCATTTGCAACAAATAAAATGATGTCAGCAAAACAACTCAGCCATTAAAAATGAAGTTCTCATGGTGTAGCACTATTTGGCAGAAGTTTTACAGTGGTTCTTCAACAGGGATATTTTTCCTCCTCATAACATTGCAATATAAAGAATCACCCATAGTTTTCACGATGACGAGGCAACCCCAGGCAGTGGGTGGCCAAGAGCCAAGGCGTCAACTTGGTCATAGGCATCCACATACAAAAGATGTGGGGGTTATAAGTAAAATCTTTTAAGCTGTAATTTCTAGAAAGGGGGGGGGGGGCTTAGATGTGAAAATATGGGATTTTGATCATTTAATATGAAATTTTTAATTGGGGTTCTCTATAAAATAAAATTACTTCTTCCATGTACAAAATAAGGGAAAAGGCTGGGTATGCTAGCGGTATACCCAAATCTGTGTTTCTCTCTCTTCCTCCCTTGGAAAAGTCCCCTGTGCCCCTCCCATCCCAGCCCTACCATTGGTTGAACTGGTAGCTCCAAGAAAGCCGGCAGCATACTTAACCTTCCTATGTATATGGTTTATAGCTCTGTGACTTCCTCTCAACGCTGGAAGAGAAAGGCAGCTATGGTTGTTGCAGCTGGACCACCATCAACAGTTGCACTGCAACTTCTTCTTTTTCTTTTCTGCAAACACAACAGCCACTCCAACTCCGGCAGCACAGTAGCTTCTGCTTCTTCTTCTTTCTTTCTGTTTTGTTTCCCTAAAACTCTGGCAGCTGCCACCGCCTCTTCTTTTTTCTGCAAATCCGGCAGCAGTGGTTGCCACTGCAATTTCTTCTCTTTCCCTCCAATTTTTCCCCTCTTATCTCTCCTTTTCCGACAGATTTTGAAACCTAGGTGCCTAGACAACTAGGTGGCCAGTCGCCGATGTCCTGAAACCACCTTGTCCCCTAGGCGACACCTTGACAACTATGGAATCAACTGCAAAGGAAAGGATTCAAAAAGTATAAAAAAAGGGTGTACCCAGTGCACGAGGCTCCTGCCACTGCAGAGTCTGGGGAGGGTCATAATGTAAACTACTCAAAAACTACATCACTTGGTAAACTATTCATAGTGTAACATTTTGATCAGCAAGGTTGTCAAGGTGCCACCTAGGCATTCAGGCTGCTCAGCCTAGACTGGCACCTTGTTTGTGTCGCCTTAATTTTTTTACTCTTCTCCATCGCCTTGGGTGGCCTTGCGCCATGACAACTATGATGCTCAGCATAGAACTGAACCAAAACAATGAGCGAGTACTTTCCGTATCTCAAAATTATATAAACATTAAACAATTATGGATGTGAAACAACTGAATGACTTACCATTGAAAATGCTCTGATGACGAAAGATATTGGTCACAATAGTTCCTGGATGAAGTGAATTTGCAGTTATTGGAACACCCTCTTCCTGTTCCAAAAAGAACAAAACCACAATCAAGCTAGCCTTTGCCTCGCAAGAGGGCATGAACACCATGAAACAGGGGGAGTAACACATAAAGCAGTCATCAGTATATCAAGGGAATTACAGGATCAATTTTACAAGAGGGACTTGTCAAAACACAAAACATGATATATCAAATGACAAGAACAGTGTATAAGATATTATACTGAGATAAAATATCTTTAAGGCAAAATAAAAATGTAAACCAAGTTCCTCTGTATAATGTAAACCATTTCATATACAGAGACAATTTCTATGACATTTGAAGATGATTTCTGGTGTCTACATACTTAAATGGTCATCAATTCGTCATCCCGTATTTAAATATCTCACAATTGAGAAATCTGGCTCCAGATTCTTAGGATAGAAACATATTAGTTATAACAGCAGAAATTTGCAATATCAAATCATCATATAAGCAACACAAAATTTAACGAACATAAATATTCTGGATATTTTACAGTTTGTGTCCTAGTACCATGCAAAAGATGATGATTAGGAAAATGTGTAAAATGTCTCTTTACAGTAATATCTAGTGGATAAAACCAAACCAAATTGAGAGATTACTCCACAAGAAGGATAGAGGAGTTGGGATCAAGGACAGTGATTAAATTGGTGCCGCCAGATAGCAATCTGGAATGGTCTGCATTTGCTGACACTTTGGCTGATTGGTTGATGCAGATAAGTCACTTAAAGGATTTATTTTATTGGAAATAAGCTTTAGGTTGGGTTATGTAGGTGTTGCTCCTTTGATCCCATGGGTTTTCTTTGTAATATGCCACTTTAATGGGCCTAAAATATGGGTAGAAAGTAGGAAAACAAGAATTATTTCATTAGTTGAGATAGAGTCTCTGCAGCTTATTTCCGTTCTTGGCCACCCTCGAATAGCTTAGGACACACTTCCCAACCCCTCCTTCAGTCTTGGATGCCATTCAGTCCTAGACTCCTAGTCTTGATATGTTTTGGTTGTTTTGTTGGAGTCTGATTCCATGTTGGAGTCTAAAGTGTCTTTTAGGAGTCCTATTATGAGTCCTATTATGTTTTTATTTGGTGGACAAATAGCTTAAGTCCTAAGCTAAGTAAGTTTCCTGTTTTGAGTCTATTTTCTTTGTTATTTTAGTTTCCTAGTCATTTTAGTTTTCCCAATTAGCTAAGAATTGGATTAGGCCATTCCATTTTAGTGTTTGAGTATGTTTTGAGTCTTCTATATAAGTTTGTAAGGGGCTAAAACATGGTACACAAATTTATTAATGAAATTGCAACTTTGTGCTCCCAAAATTCTGAGAAAGAATTTTTCAACAGCTGAGATAGACATCCCACCATCCCACCCACATCTATCCCATCTTAATCCTTCTTCTTTTCTTATTTATCTTTCATCATTTCATCATCTTCTTCATCCAATAACAAGAAAGTACTGTTTTCTTCAAGTTTTCCTTGAATTTTTTTAAGTCTTAAAGAAGGTTGGATGTCACACGTTTTTTCAGATTAAGTAATTCAGTCATTTGATGAACTCAAAATTTTCACCAGGCATTCAAGAACCCTAATTTGGAGATCAATTCAAATTTGGGCCGTTTATGCTCGAGGTGGATCAAGCATCACCCACAAAATCAGACTTAAGGTATTAGTTTAGTCACTACTTGGGTTGAGATGAGTGAAGCCATGAACCGGAAATTCTTGCCTACCGACTACAAGCAATGTATGCAACTTAGATTTGCACAGTTGAGACAAGAAAGCATGACAATTGAGGAGTATGTCGCCAGATTCTACTATTTAGCCACTCGATGTGATTTTGAGTGGGTTGAGGAGGTATTAGTGGCACAGTTCTATGATGGTGTGCACCCTCATATCAATGCTGCACTAGCATCTAATTGACTGCGTACAATGGAGGATTTTTGTACGCAAGATTTTGTACAGGTGGCATATCAGGTAGGAGAAAGTCAAAAGCAGCCATAGACTCGGAAGATTTTTAAAGATATTTTTCCAAGGGGTGATAGTTCCAGTAAACAACAATCTTCTCCCCAAGAAAAGTTATTCAATTATTCAACAGACCACAAGCTAGGGGTTAATCTATGGCTTCTTCACAACCTAATTGACCATATTCTCCACCTCGGTGTGATTCTAACAAACCTCCTATGATGCGAAATGTTTCCATTCAATGTTTTACATGCAAAGGGTATGAGCATATTAATGCTCAATGTTCTAAACATTCGGTAGATTATAATGATAAGGATTATTTTATACCTTATGTTCCAGAGAAGCACCTTGATTTTGAAATAGTTAATTTGGAAACAGAGTGTAAGCTGAGTGAAATCAACGGCAATGACAGTGATGAGGTGCGAAACCCTTGTTATGTTCTTCGTCATATTTTGACCATTCACAAAATTACTGAGGATGAAGATTAACATTGCATTAGTATCTTCTAGACCCACGCGAAGTGCAATGAGCAATTATGCAACATGATGATCAATGGTGGTAATTGCACTTATGTCATCTCTAAAGGCATTGTTCGTAAGCTGGGATAGCAGACAAAGCCACATCCAAATCCCTACAAAGTTGCATGGGTGAACAACACTAACCTCAAGATTATTGATAGGTGTTCGCTCACATACTCTATTGGTGGATTCAAGGATACAATACAATGTGACGTCCTCCCTTTGAAGGTGTGTCATATTCTTTTTGGTCGACCATGGTTGTTTGACAAGAACGCTCAACATTGTGGGTATGTGAATATCTTCTCTTTCAAGCACGATAACAAAGAAATAAAGTTTCTTCCCGCTAGAGATCTCCATGATATTAAGCTCAAGACGTAGTAAATATGTTCCTCCTCCAGCGTATTGACACAAATGGCCTCTTCAGTCCTTCTCCAAACTCAACAAAGTCAAGCTCTTCTCAAAGGAAGAGAATTGATGTAGCAGCACTCAGATGGTTGGAATAACATGACCGGCTTTGGAAACCAAAACCCAAAAGGAACTAGCCCAACCCGTGTTTTTGGGCCAATAAGGGTTTGTGGTGGGTTAGTTAATTGTTTGGGTTTAATTTGTAGTCCTTTATTTTCTAATGCTATGCTTTGGAAGGATACGTAGGAAATAAGAGATAGACTTTTAAGTTCAATTTAGTTTTAGTTTTACATTCCAATTACGAGTCTTTGATTTTCTTTTATTTATAACTTATAATCCATCTTTGGAAAGACAGATTTGAAATAAAGTTATTGGATTGCTCAGTGTGGCTATGTGATTCTCCCCCTCCCCTGCAACTCTGATATTCCATCTCGGATTTCTCCCTCTTCTATAACTGTCCCTCCACCACCTTGGTTTCAATTAATTTATAGTCATTCATCACCAAATTAAATACCTTGAGTTGCCTATTAAGTTCCTTAGCATGCAGTATGTTGGCAAGCTTTGATTGGCCATATGCTCCCACCCTGCTGTACCTGTAAATTAGCAACCCCAATGATTAAAATAGGGCCAACTTTTCCAATGGATAAACAATCCTGAAACAACCACCTTGCATCAATATCATTACTATCAGAAAGCAGGAACGGGGGAAAAAAAGCAAAAAAAAAAAATAAATAAATAAAATCTTAACATGATTCTCCAAAGAAGAGAACACAAAGTGAATGGCATTGGCAAAATCATACCCTGATTTATCACTGATTCTATCAAAACGAATTCCTTCACGAGGTGCAAAGCGGTGAGCTGCTGATGAAACATTTACAATCCTTCCCTCGTTCTTACTTTTATGTGCTGTACTCTTCATGGTATCCAACAAGAGATGAGTCAAAAGAAAATGGCCTGCCAGGAAGAAAAAGAGGAGGTAAAATTTCATCATGTTCCTTCTGACACTGTAGTGAAGGCCTCTGGAGAAACAATAGCATCAGAAGAACCTACCAAATATTTGGAGACAACAAATAGGCTATCTAAACAACAGATTTATCAATAGTTCAAACTTCTATGAAAGCATTTTGTTTCACTGAAGCACATAGAAGGCCATCAAGAAAAGGAAATTCTTACTCTTTGGGCCATGTCTGATAGTTGCAAAGGAACTAAGGACTACAAGCCAAACGTTCAAAGCAAAATTTGAAAAGTTCACATTTTTTGGATTCTGGTTGAAGTTCAAAGTGGCCCACAAAATTCGGATCAATCAAAATCTACCACCATAAAATGCCAATATCTAGATACTTAGGCAGAATCCATCCAAATATCCTAGCAGTCTCTCACAAACTTATACAGAAACTAGTAGTCAATGTTTAATTGTGAAAAGCAGGAAAAGAGTCACAACATATACAGAAACTATCTTGGCCAGAATTATCCAAGATCCTGATCCAACATACCTAAGTGATTCGTTGCAAACTGCAGCTCTATCTTGTCCTGGGAAAGCATGAATGGAGTCGCCATAATTCCTGCATTGTTACTTCAAATATAAAACACAAAAAATTACTACCTTTTATAACTTATAAAAGCAATCACACCTAAAGTCTGTAGAAAAGGACAACCACAGGAAAATCTACCATGTGACAAGAAAAATAATTTTCCTTCCTAAAACATTTTTTTGGGTGGGGGGAGAGTTGAGAGGGAAGCAGCTATGATTTCTCAAATTTCTTACATGAGTATGTTCAGTGGAAGACCTGAAGAATTGAAATCTGATGCAAATTTCCTTACTGATGCCATTGAACTGAGATCTAACTCCATTGCATCTACTTTAGCAGTGGGGATTTCCTTAGTGATTGCTTGTACGACATCCCTTCCAGCAGCCATATTCCTGACCCCCATAACAACATGAATGCCACGCAAGGCGAGAACACGTGTGGTCTCAGCACCAATGCCACTTGATGCTCCTGCAATTGAACAAATATGAGTACACTGATGTCATGACCCATTAAACAACATTAACAAATGCCTCTAACAAAACATCATGAAATAAGAGGTTTTCTTCCATGCTAGAAGGACATCAATATAGTAAGTAACCCTGGTTATACCCACAGGTTATGACCATAGCACTTCCAATGGCTGATTTATTTTCTTCATACCAAAATAGAAAAGAAATTTCATCACATATCCCTATTTCATGCAGGAAGTAGAAAACCCAAAAATAAAATACACAACCCCAGATTGACCTACTATTAATTATCTATCTAGCCAAGAACCAACCTCAAAAGCAACCATTATTTAACCCATTTCTTACAGTTTAAGCAGGAGGTGAAAAAGATGTATGACGCAGGAGCATCACAAAAAATATAACAAGGAAAAGGATTAAATTCTCCAATGGTAGAGATATTGACCATCCACCATCTAAACCCTTCCACAATACCATCTCCCTCAATATATACATGTTTATAAGAACGTCATGGTTCCAGTGGTAGCAGGGACAGAGCAAGGATTTTTTTTTTTTTTTTTTTGGGGGGGGTGGGGTTGCAAAAGCTCTACCGTGACAGAGCTAGGGAGTAGAAATCCTGGCTCCATTGCTGCGAACTGCATTACAACCATATTTCTTGATACAATAGAGATTTTGAAAATATATACATGTCACAAATGCATGCCCATTGTGTTTAAATATTTGGAAGTGTCTACGGTACCTTACGTATGATTTGATTATGCCTTTCCATTTATGGAGGTCCACAGTTATTTGCTATACCAACAAATGTTTTTCTACATAGAGATTGTTTGTAGAGTATTCTTGACCAGTTAATGAGTATGCCACCAAAAAATAATATACAAATATCACTTTATATGTGGGAATGGATCCTCTCTATACAGTTCTAATAAACGTTATCAAGGTGTAAGGGGACCCAAGGCGAGGGAAGATATCAAAAAATCAAGGCGACCAAGCGCAAGTCCAGGTTGGACCGCCTTGTTGCCTAGGTGATGCCTTGATGACTATGGTTCTAATATTTGCCAAACGGCAGGACAAGTGATGTAGATGCACACCCATAGACCGATCCAAACCCATCTAGGTATCCAGATAAAGATGAGGCCGATCCATATTTGGTTACTTGGTCTAGTAGGATTTTAGTAAATCTTATTTATTCGGGAATATTATGTAATCTTTTATTTCAAGTAGGATACGTAGGAGATACTAGTTTCTTAATTTATTTTAGTTTCTTAGATTGAGTTAGTTTCTTATTTAGAGTTGGTTTCCTAGTTTCGTTTTGGACTAGTTTCCTTTTAGGATTTGTTTCCATGTTGGAGTCTTTTATTTTGCCTATTTAATATGCTTGTAACTGATTGAGTAATTAGAGATTGAAAAGATGAATTAAGTTTTGGGTGTTGAGAGCCTGAGGGCTATGTGTACGATCTTCCTTCTTCCCCCTTTTCTTTGTGCGATTTCTCCCTATCCCCTGCAACTCTGAGTTCACCTCAGGAATTCTTCCCTAACCCTACCGGCCCCCCATCAACAAGTGAGACCCAAATTCCGTGAACAACTAGGGCCCAAGTCCCCCTGCCCACATGTCAGGTTTCAGCACAAACAAAGTTTACCACACAACAGTATAAAGCTTTAAAATCCATAAAATGTCAATGTTTGCAAGAGAAAATGGCTACGAATAATTGTATGGTAGAAAATACTTGGGGAAAATGCCAGACATGACAGGTGAACATTGCGCTTTGCTCTCAAATTTGACATTTGGACAATCCTAACTGTACCTATATATTTAAAGGATGGCAGCTCGCCAAGCCTTGAAAGATCCGTTATGGTCAGAGAGACAAAACAAAGACCGGAAGTCGAAGTCGTTTTGGCAAATGTGTTAGCAGCCACTGACACCTATTTGAAGTAAAGCTGGACGCCATCCTGTAGCAGCAGCCAATCTACTACTGTTAGGCTTCACCGAAAATCTCCTAGCATGGTGGGTGGGAATTGACAAATAACCCACCAATATGGCAGAGAAAGGTGGACCATGTAAAAAATAGCCATTTAAGTACCATAAGAATTATAAATTTAAGTAATTCCAAAGGAGAGTTGGGACTGGGGAGAGGGGAAAGGGGAAAGGGGAAAGGGGAAAAACACAGGTACCACTACTTCCCCTCCCTCCAACCAATCAAGGCAAAAAATGCGGGCTACATCCTTGATCAGTGGGTTTCAGGCATGGACTACGCAGTCAAACATACTATTTCTACATTATGTTATGTCTAACAGGCACATTAGATGGGCTAGATGCCTTGATGTATTCATTAGTTAGCAAAACATTCTTTTGATGTAGGTGTTCCTTAAATTGGGCTTTGGTTATGCTATGCAAACTTGTAATGTAAAACTGAGATTGGTTTACATCAGCATTGGGGAAAGAGTTCTACCAAAACAAAACAAAAAGCTATGGGGAAAGTGTCATGAATAGCTCCCAAGACTTCCAAAGCCTTATCAACCTTGGACCTCCAATAAAAGCAATATGAGAATTTCATATTCAAAGCAGAAAGGAGCAGTTAAACTTAGAGGAGCATTTAAGATCGCTTTGCTTCAAACTTTTATGCAGTCAGAATCCAAGTTCGGGTTGACACATGTATCCCTAATAGAACATGCTACTCAGAAACAATCATAAGATTTCTGAAAATTTTATCTCCATCAACTTGATAAGGATTTGAACCTCTCAGCAGGCAGAGTTGTATATTATAGGGTAACTGAGCCACACATAACGAACCACTCGAACAATTAAAAACTCTTTGTCACATATCTTTTACATATAACATTTTTTAATCAGTTGTGTCTGCAACTTTAGACAAAACAAGTTTACAAACTCTTATTTTGCCTTCCTATAACATAGTTTACTGTATAAAAAGAATTGGAGGGTGGGGTTGGTGTAACAAAAAGGCTAACAATTCTCGCTCTCCAATAGGAGGTGAGCAACCTCCATTTGGAGTCAGCAGACAAACAGTCTATAGTATTCAGATGAGCAAGCAGAAGGCAGAATTCTCTTCATGGCCACTTCAATTCACCCACAAGTAGAACAACCTCCCACCAACCCAAACTAGGTAAAATTCATACTGAAGGGCAGAAGGAGAAAAAACAATACAAAATATCAACGAAAGGAAACAAAAACGAAAAGAGGAGAGACAGAGAGTCACTCCAAAAATATTTGTTCTTCTCTGTCCCAAAATTGGAGTCCCAACCCAACCCATATCAAAATATGGAAAGATGAACAAAAGACGAGTTTGCATCAATGAAAACACCCAAAGAGAGAGAGAAAGAAAGCAACAACAGCAAATGGACTCAAATCTTACCGGTAACAATGGTAGTGAGACCAGTTCCATCAATTCCTTGTGTAACTTCCTCTGCTGTTGAATTAGAAGAGAACCCAGATGCTCCCTTACTGCAAAACAGCCACATTGTCTCTTCTTCTCTATGGCAGACGGTTTGGGGAAACCCACAAGGCTAAAGAAGGCAATAACCCCTCCCTAAGATCAACAAAGCAACACTAAAGCCTTCATTATATAGAGCCTGCCTTCTAATGACCATTCAAGAGTATGATTCAGCACTCAGATAAGGCAAGAAGCATACCCAATGTGGACTTAGGCTTCAATAAGGACCAACCCAGATGTCTATTCGGGAAGTTTTCGCATGTAACTGAGAATTTGGGGTGGTTGGGAGCTCTCTCTCATTTTCAAAATTCTTTCTGGGAGAGGGTCCTAAAAGCAGTGTGCGTGTGCAGAATCATTGACAGGATTTCCACTTTCAAGCGAGGTGGGGCGCTCATTTCGGCCCCTTGTGTCTAGATGTTACCAGCTGTTCATTGCCATTCACTCTCTCGTTAGATTTTTTTTTTTTTTTTAATCTTAAAAGAGGCTGGTTGTTAGTAGGGTTAATGGTCACCTACGCTAAAGTACACTTGCATACGCTCAATCCCACAACCTCCGTTAAATACTCCCAACCATTCAATGCCTCCCCAGATATTTTCTTTTTTGGCAATCTCACAACTAGCTGTTAGTAGGGGAGAGATGTACATTATTTTTTACATATTACCATTAGTGCATACCGTTTCACAATTTGTCTACTCCTCGCCACTCTCAACTTCCTCTCTAACCATGTGAATATGTATAAATCGTAAAACATTTATTCCCCTATATCCATTGACTTGGCATGAAAAATGCCAATATACATGAGCGCCATATAAAATCTTTCACCTTTTGATAAAAAAAAAAATGTTTATTAGGAGGGATGGGTATATCGATTGTATGCGGTATTAATAGGCAGCACCAATGACGGCACAAGATGGGCATCATATAAGAGGGGTAAGGAGGTCATTTCAAAGAGGGAAAGACCCTACAGGCAATAGCTTACAGTACACCGTGTACCTTTTCCCTTGTTAATAATTGAAACATGAAGAGCCCAAAACTTTTGAGACACGTGAGAGTGCCCTCCAACCATGGGGTGAAATTTAACTATATTGTCCTACACGCTTCCGACGAAGCTTTCCTCGCTAAGGAGTACATTGAAAAGAGCAAACTTTAAACGCCCTTGTTTACCACATCCATGCCTCTATTTCATGCTAAAATTCAACCAAATGGGTTTGATCCTCTGCCACATGGGCCTAATTCTTCCAATCCATGGCAATTGGATGGTAAGAAATAGGACCTTGTGACAAAAGGTGATTCGATGAAGTTATTGTGCTACTACTGCTAAAAATCTTTGGGCCGAATTTTGAAGCTTCGAACCATTATTTTGATATATAGATTGAAAGGTTTTACCTGTGAATCACATGGTCTCGCACTCTGTCCTGCGCATGTGGTAAGTTGTGGATCATTAATATTAACTAAACATGATAAATGTTAGGATAAAGCAAAAGTCTGCTAATAAATAAATGGAAAAAAGGACTTAAAAGTTTCCTACACAACCCACACAGGAAAAGTCTTTTTGTAGAGAAGTTAAAAGTGATTGGTTAAGAAGAGCAGAATGCTTTTGCCAAACCACAGCCAGCCCTTGTTTCCTTTTGCAGATCCAAGTTGGTGCTTTTGTGCAAACCTGCTGAATTGCTTGTGGACTACCCAATTTCTGCCAGTGAGCTACCATGGTGACCCTGCTACCAAGCACTTACAAGCTTGTGTGGTGTTAATAACAACTACCTCACAACTCTATCAAGCCAGCAAGTGATGAAAGAAAACAGCTACGTTAGGGAAGCACTCATAAGTAGTCTCTTCCAACTTCTAATAAATTCTCAAAGTGGGGATTATTCCCAAGAGAACAAAGAAGATTCTCCATTTAATAAGATAGTGCTTAAGCAAACCCATATGTTCAATACACTTATAACAATGAAATAAGGAAAAGAACAGCTTTTCAATTTTACAAAGTACAATTTGATTCGCCATCCACATTTGATTTCTTTAATTTAACTAAAGGTGGAGTGAATATCAACAAGATATAGGTCTATCAATTTGTTAAAGTCATGCTGAAATCCCATAATTTCTTTGCCAACTCCATGTCTTTAGCTTGTGAGGACGGATCGGCTAGGTTGCTGTCTACAAAGTACTTGCCACCCAACCCCTTGACCTGTGGATGTAATGCCACATAGCAGATGGTTGCTGCCCCCTACAAACCAGCCCATTGAATATTTGAAATTTGTAAGATATTAATGAAGGTAGAAGTCCATATGGTGATGGAGAATCAAAGGAGAAGGAAAGATATATCTAGATGAACAATATGGCATCACAATGGTTGCATGCATTGACAAATGCTTGATCTATGGGAATAGAGTTAAATAGGTTCAATTCAGATACAACACATACCTGCTTAATATTTTTAACTAAATATTTGATGGTCCAATTAACAATGCCTGTGGAAAACAAACAGAAGAGCCAGAACATCAGTTGTGCAAAACAAACGGAAGAGCCAGAACATCAGTTTGCAGAAGTCTTAACCAAGATGCTTTGATTGAATGACATGAGAAAAAATGAACCTACGAATTACAAGAAGTGTCAAGGGAAAAATATTTCCTGGAAAAATTAACCTTTTAGTTATAGAAATATTTTCTATTTCTCTTACATTTGGTCCTCTCTTTCTTCATTGCAAGTAAGGAGAAAGTATCTTTATGCATGGGATGTTGAGAGAAAAAATCTAGCTATATCATTTCGGCTTGGTCTCCTCCATAAGAGGCAACAACTAAAAAGTTCAATTGGAAGTTGTTTTCCAAATTTTTACATTAAAATTTCAGAAAAGTAATCTCTTTTCATTTCATTCCTACATAATTTCCTTTTGCTTTTGAACAATGTAAATATTTTTTGTTGAAGCACATGGAGCCTAAGGATTACCACTTTTTAAAACCACAGTGAAGTTGAGTTCTTAGTGCTTCATAAACAGGAAAATATTTTCTTATTTAGTGATATAACATTATAAAGTCCAAGAAATAATTATCCATATAAAAGCACAGATACTAAAATATATCAATAAGGATCTTTCCTGAGACTATATCAATAATGGACAAACACATGATTGAACCAAAAGATAAAACTGTTCTGAGATAAACCAGTGATCTACCATTCAAAAATCCATGGTAACGAAGGATATTGGTCACAATAGCGCCTGGATGAACTGAATTTGCAATTATAGTAACCCCCTCTTCCTGTTTTGTTTTGGAAAAAGAAAAGAATGATAAGAATCAGTCCAGATTTTGCCTGCCATAATAAGATGCTAATACAAAACAAAGTGGTTAAGATTCTAAGTGGTACATAACATACAGAATTAGATTAAATAATGACAATAAAGTGGCATGCTATTATCCACTTTCTAATATTCAAAATTATCACACCATCACGGACTGGCATTCCATATGCAGTTACTACCTTACCTTGATCAACTTTCATGATGATTTCATATATTTCAACGTTTAATGAGAATTTTTTCTGGTCCTGGCATCTATATCTCAAGTACTCAAGATACATACAACTGTAAATGTCAGTAATGTAGCGGGCACAGATAACAATACAAAATTTTTATAGTAAATATTCTGGTGGATTTACAGTTCATCCTATGGATTTAAAATGAATAAATAAATAAAATAGGACCAAAATCTGTTTACACAAATATGTACTAAGTGAAGCTAAACCAAATTGAGAAGTTACCTCGTAACAAGATTTTAAAGAAAAAGGAAAAGCCTATAAAAGTACTCAAGAGACCAAATTTTTATAGAACTCTTTGCTATATATATAATAATACATCATGATAAGTTCAGTGTGATTCTATTAGAAGCAGATACCATTTTTACAAAGGGACATGTTGGCGGTAGAACTATGGTAACCATGGTGAACTGCATAAAAATTTTCCATTGTTGTATGTTGAAATTAACATAATATAAAAAAATGAGATCATCCACACAATCTGATTTGGTCCGGTCCATTTCCTAAGCATTGACCATCCAAAGTTGTCTTTGAATCCTCTTGAGATGAGACATTGGGACATGTTATAAGGGACCCACCCCTTCTAATGAACCAGTGATCTCTAACTTAAGAACTGCCTTTCAAGTTTTATCAGTAAAAAAGAAAAGAATTGGAAATCAAAAAATTTGGATATGTTTGGTCTCAACTTTGAGTAAAACAAACATGAAAAATATTATCATAAAATAAAAAATTTCTACTTAAAGAATTTCATTCTCCATGTGCCAAGAAATCATGAATTGATTGGATACCTTTAGACGCCTATTAAGTTCAGTAGCATGCAATATGTTTGCAAGTTTTGATTGGCCATATGCCTGTATGCTGTTATACCTGCAAACCAGTAAGCATGATGACAATCTGAAAGAAAGATACACTTCTCCAATTAATAATCCTTACTGAAACGAACATTTTATCATAGAAAAGTACAAAAAGAAAATAGGCAAATCAAATGTCGATATTCCCAACATTGTCCTCCATAAAGGAGTAATGCCACAATGAATTATTACCCTGATTTGTCATTGATTTTATCAAAACGAATTCCTCCCCCATAGGGAACCAAATGAGCATTTGATGAAACATTGACAATCCTTCCCTCAATCTTGCTTTCATATACTGTATTCTTCATAGTTTCCAACAAAAGATTAGTCAAAAGAAAATGACCTGCAAGACAATTACAAAATCATTTTAGATTCCTTCCAATTCTATAACAAAGCATCTGGAGAAACAACGGCATTAGAAAAGCCTGTTCTAAATAATTCCAGATAACACAAAATCAGCTATTATCAACAGTTACAACTTTTAGTAACGAACTATATTTCATTGGAAGCATGTAGGAGCTCATTTTGCTGGTAAGGCCTTTGTGCCATAATGTTTGCAGAAAAACTACCATAAAAATCTTCTATTGCTAGATTCCTTGAACGAGACAAGTATGCAAATCATAAGGGAAACTTTGTTGTGTTCGAACCATATAAATTCATCTTAGATACTAGTACCCAAAGGGGTCATTCGCAAACCGAAGTTCGACCATGTATTGGGACAGCATGAATGGAATTGTCACGTATACAAAAATATTTTATGCTAGAATTGAGCAAGATCCATTCAACGTACCAACGTGGTTCGTTGCAAATTGCAGTTCTATATTGTCCTGGGAAAGCATGAATGGAGTTGCCATAACCCCAGCATTGTTACTTCAAACAAAGAAAATAAAAATTTACGGTCAAGTTGAGCCAGTGAAATTCAGCAAGCTAACGACATGCTCCACAAAGTGAGACAAACAAGAAAATCCTTATGAGAGTACATCTACCAGCCAAACAGACAAGCATAACTTAAAGAAAAGAAGATGATTGGGAAACAAATATTATGCCAGCTATTTTGCAACTTATTACACAAGTATGTTCAGCGGAAGACCCATGGAAGTGAAATCTGATGCAAATTTCCTAATTGATGCCATTGAACAGAGATCTAAATCCATGACATCCACTTTAGCAGTGGAGAGATCCTTAAGGATGGTTTCTTTGACAGTATTCCCGGAGGCAGTATTCCTAACTGCCATAATAACATGGACTCCACGTAATGCAAGAACACGTGCGGATTCAGCTCCAATACCACTTGATGCTCCTGTTATTACAACCAATATTAGCTTACTAGGAAAAAAGTACTGCGTATCAAATGCATAATTTAATTTAAGTCATGAAAAATAAATATAGAATCATCTACAAAGTTCTTATAAATATCTTAGGAAATAATATCAGTCGCCTCCTCCTGTGACAATAACACTGCTGCCAGTAGATTTTAAAAATTCACCATAAGTGAAGTCCTCATCTGGTCTCAGTTATCAATCCAAAACACAAAGTGAAAACTGAAAACAAGACGATGCAACCCAGATATATCCGCCAGCAATTGAAACTTGTATCCTTTTATCCAAGAGAAACAAGGCAACATCATTACGAACAAAAGAATAAGCTCCACCTACTATTTGAAACTGCCTGTTCCACGCTATAATTCTTTTCTCAGACTCCTTGGGCAATTGCCCCACCCATCCAGGAAATTCTTCAATAGCAAGTAAATCTATTACACAACACAACAATTGTTGCCAAAGGGAGCAATACGATGGAATAGAACCTGTTTTCTGCTGGGAATGGTCTGAAGGGGCCCAACCAAAATTATCCTACCTTAAAGATAAGTCTCCAACTATTTGGGTTGCTCCTAGATGTAAAGAAGGATTCTTCAACATAAGAGAAGAAATATAAACAGGGCTCTGATAAATAAATCCAAATTCGATCAAACTTGATAAGAAATATTACAGCAAATAATACCACATTGTGGAGGAGAAAAGGACAATTTCATAAAGCAGTGATAGAGGATTTTAAGTGGACGCCTGATAAATCTGATTGAACGGCAAATAAATATACTTTTTTCTGTAGTAGTTCAACAACAAGAACAATAACAACAACAAACTAAGCCTTATCCCAACTTAATGGGGTCAGCTACATGGATCCAACAAAACAAAGTAGGAAAAATGTGGTCTAAACAGAGAAAGGGGGAATGACGAGATGCATAAACCGGGGGGGGGGGGGGGATGAGAAGAGAAGTGCAAATGAAAATTGACAAAAAGATCAAATGAAAGAGAGGCACAACCCAGAAAGTCGTGACAATTTCTGCTATATGTGATCGACAACATGGGTCCTTGCTCTCAAATAGGCTCTATCCAAGGTCATACTTGGTACTATGTATGTCATCTTGATGTAATGGTTGTCACTCAAAATTGAGGTGTTTTTGGTGGCTATTGTCATCCTCAAAAGTGGTGCAAGGGCTAAAATCAAGTATGGAAAAAACTGTAAATATAGCTGTTGGACGAGTAATATGAATTGGAGCAATAGCACTGTATGCATCGGGTTCTAAAATTAGCAGATGTGAACATGAATAATTGGGAATGTACATAGTAGGAAAAAAAAAATCAAAGACATTGAGAACCCTATTACAGGATGGTGGAACAAAGAATAGCAACATGGAATGCTTCTTATTTGTCGTAGAAAGGAAAATTGACATCATTTAAGAGTGCATTGGCCAGTCTGCCAGTATCTTATTACCATGTGTGAAACAGGATCCAGGCTGAGTTTCCACATAAGATTCTTCTAGCTTTTCTAAAGGCTGTGTTTGGTTGTCCAGGAGGAAAAGTAAAGTGAAAGAACTTTTTTTTTTTTTTTTTTTTTGGGGTGGGGGGGGTGGGGGAGGTGTGGATGTTGGAGAAGTGATGTGAAAGAGGATCACTTTACTTTTCCCTGGCTTGTTTAGATAGCTATGGAAAGTGAAAGAAAGGAGGATCCATGTTTCTCATGCCCATTGGTTCATATCCCTAAGGAACATTGAAGAGATCCTGTAACAGTCAATGAAGGGAAGGGATTCAAAAGAATCTCGCACCTGGCCTTCCAAACGTGATTTTCCCCACTGTCTCTGGGGAACTTTTTACTACTTTTCCTATGCTGTAGCCCCTTCCCTCACAACCAGTCCATCCAAACACAGTTAAAGTGAACTAGTTAGAATTCTTTTGGAATTAGGGAATTCAAAGGAAAATTAGAAAGCCTTGGTTCTTGATGACATTATCTCTTTTCTTCCTTGCCTGCTTTTAGTTTGAATTCCAACAATTCATATCACACAACTATTAGAAGATATTGAGCCCCAATTCAGAACTACAGATGTAACAGCAAAACATCTATGTATTATTTATCAATCATTTCCCTTCAATAAGTCAGTAATACTACTCCTTAATATTATATGAAAGGAGTAGAAATACTTCTTTTACAAAAACCATTACAACTACTACTTGTTGCTGTCCACAAACCACATGAATAGAAGGTCCAGTAGAGATCTATAACCATTAACCCACCCTAAATTTAATTCGCAGGTATCAGTCATGAAACCCAGAATAATCTTCATCATCACATTAATTCAACCCTAACTGTAACAACTCCCAGTCAAACCCAATAATAAATGGGAAAGAATAAAAATCATCAAAATCAAACCCTGTTCCAAGGGGGAAAAAAAAATAAGGAAACACAAGATAGAGATTCTGCCTCCCATCATTCAAGAAGGAGTTGTTTATCGCTATGCTTAAGACAAACAAACCCAGGAAACTTGGACTGGAATCCCCCACCAAAACCATGTAATGCGAAAGTAATCAATGCCAAAAGCAAAGTAAGAACACGAAGGAAGAAAGAGGAGAAGCCAAAATTCGCAAACAACCCAACAAGCGATTCAATAAGCCATTTACTCAACAGTTTTAAGTATTACCCAGATGAACAAATTGAACTGAAAATCAAATTAGAACAAAAGAAACTAAGAAAACAGAAGAAGAAATGAAACCTGCATAAAATCTTACCAGTAATAATGGCAGTGAGACCAGTTCCATCTATCCCTTCGGTAACCTCCTCTGCTGTTGAAGTTGCTGAGAACCCAGAGGGTCCTTTCCTACTAAAGAGCCACATGGATTCTTCCCTAAAGATTGGAGTTCAGAGGAACAAAAAAAGGCAATAGTTGCATTGCATTACTACTACAATTGTCTCAGTTATCAAAGCCGTCACTACAAAGAGTCAAAATAAATTTAAAAAAAAAAAAGTGACGGGTTTTGTGAGAATAATTGGGAACCATGATCTAATCCACGCAAGCGATGACAATATGACATTTGTTTTGTCTAAGGTTGCTTCAGGATTGCGGAGCGGTGGGAGCCGATACATCCTGCGCTCTTTAATCAAGTCTAAACGGTGTCAATCGGTCCGTTTGATTCGATTTTGATGTGAGAATGATAAAACCCAGATCAAACCAACAAGAAAATATCAACTTTGGTTTTGTTGTGGTTTTGATTTATCTTTGTTTTCATGTATCTGATTGTAATCGGATTGGTTTCTATTTTGGTCTGATTTGTGTTCAATAAATCATACAAATTTATACAAAATGATGTAAAAAACTATATATATATATATATATATGTAATTTTTTTTTTAATGAGCTTTGGGCTGATTTCGGTTTCTTACCAGTTTTTTAGGTCCTGATTTTATACTAATTTTCGTTTTAGCTTTGGGTCTGTTCGTTTTTGGGTTCGATTTTGTTTTGAGTTCATAATATCTCAAATCGAAACCAGTCTAATAAGACTTCAATTTGATTCATTCTAAGTTATTTTCGATTCAATCCAATCAGATTTATCGATTCGGATTAAGTTTTGCTAGCATGGATCGTACTTGGTGAGATATATGTAAGACTTCTTTTACCACAAAATGGTGTGAACTAATCAGATCTTACCATTTAATAAACTATAGTAGTGTACGTTTAGTTGGTAGGGAATTGAAGGGAAAGAAAACAATATTAACATAAATTTAATATGAGAATCAGAGAGAGATCGGGTTTACCCTAAAAAAAAAAAAAAATCATTGAGAAGACGGTTTAACAAAAAAAAAAAAAAAAAAAAAAGGAAGAGACAGGATTTACCAAAAAAAGAATAAATCAGAAAGGGTTAAACTCCTCTACTAATAATCTAAATTGGAAGACTTTTGTTACAACTACTGATAATGATTGGGTGTCCAATTCAGAAATGGTTAATTATTGTCACTCCCTTCCATTTGTCTTATATTTAAAAAAAAAAAAAAACAACCTATACTTACTTAAACTATATGTTTCATACTTCATTTCTTATTCTTTCAAAAATACAAACATCAACCTCTTTTTCTCTCTATCTAAAATATAATAATAATAATTTTTTCTCCTCTAATAATTGTAGATGCCTCATTTTGTCACCACTGAGGTTGCTTCGATAATAATGAATATTTTTTTTAATTAAAAAAGGACTATTCATTATGGCACTAAGAGCATGCGAATTCAGAATTACAAGCCTCCTAAATCCAGAGAGTGGATAATGGTCAAGCTATCCTATGCACCTGGGATATGGCATTCTGGGCCAGAGTGTGAGCTAACATGTTGTCCACTCTGGGAACATAAGAAAAACAGTTCAGAAAATAAGAAAGACATATGAGTAATGTCATCGACTATGGTAGCGATTGCCAAGGGAGGATGGAGATGCATTTAATTGAGGTAGGATATAAGATCTCCATTATTTGACTCCACTTGGATGTTGTCAATGCATTCACCAATAGCTTCGAGCATACTATTTCTCACTGCTGATGCTTCACCATAAAGAGCGAACCAAAGAGGTAGGGGATCCGAGACTTTAGAGTCAAGTCTACCAAAACAGTCATGGATGATAAAATTGATTCCCCCTTTGCTGATTTCCTTTAAAAATGCTACATCACAATTCAGTTTACAATAACCCAGTTGAAGAGGGGACCAATTAGAGTAACTAGGCTGAAGGTGAATTCCGGAGGTATACCTAGATTGAACAAACCCCCTTGCTTGGAGGAAATCAAGAGCAGCAGATTGAGGAAAATGGCTTTTAAATCACTGGATTCAGACATATAAAACATAAGATATAGGTGTCCGAAGGGTCCAAGACCATCCTTAGATGGGCCTAGCTTAACCTAGTTCTAATTGAACCTGGCCTAGTTTAGAAGAGAACTTGGCTAAAATGTTGAATTTTATATTATAAAATATAAAATTACTTTAGTATTAAAATTTCAAATAATGTCAAAACCCTTTTTCCCTTTTTTGCTTTTTGAAAATTGTTTGTACACAAGTAAAGACAAGTTGAAAATGAGCTAAAGTAACTTTTCACAAAGTTTAGTCCCACATTGGTATTGGATGAAATGTGTGAGGTATATAAGAAGGATTGTTTCTTAAGGATGCAAGTCCTTTGGAGAGGAACTCTCCCTTATCATGTGTGTGGGGGGGTTCCTAGGGTGCTTTTGAATCACGTGAATCGGGCCAGGTTGGGTATGGGTGTGGGTATCAAGAAATGTATCTTTTTACACAAAATTCGAATTTGAATTTTTGAATTTTAAATTCAGAATATATAAAAGGACCGATACATTGATAGAAGTTACCCATACGTACTCATACATCCATTGGCATAAGACATGTACTTGTACGTCTATAGACACATTCTCATCCATAATAAAAAAGTCTAAAAAGAAATCAGTCTTTGTTAACGTTTTGGAATCGTCTCAGTTAGGAAAAAGTGCTCTCTGCCAACATTATTTACATATTGTTCTGTAGACAAACAACCTCTGTTTTGCCAGAAAAACAATATGTTTTCTACCTTTCGTACATAGTACCAATACTAAGTATTACCTTCGTTCTTCCCTATTGCAATCACTTATTGGAGTTGCACCTTAAGTGATTGGAGAGTTACTTTATTATGGAGGTGAAGACATGTGGTCAACCCGATTGCATACAAATACAGGACATTTAAATACCTTAAGTAGAGTATTTTATACAACTCAACTCTACAATTTTGGAGGTCTTCTATTTATATTTCTGCGTCCTTATTTTGAACTGTAAGTGATACTCTCTTTATTCATTTAATAACATTTATTAAGTATTTGTCAAAGTCTTATACCTATTGTCTAAATTCTATTACTTACATAAAGCGATTGAACATTCGACACCCATGGTGATGTTGGCATTTAAAGAGTTCGATTCACCAGTGAGAGTTGGTTGCTCTAGACTCTCACTATCGATTGGTCTCCTCACAATGTTGAACAATATCCATCAAACATTGACCTTGTCAAGTCCACCTATCGACACATACTAGGTTTGTTCCACATTTAAAAGCATGACTAGATATCGAAGCTTGTTCTTCGACATGGCTTCGATGGCGAAGTTCTTCTTTGATTGTTGAATTCTGAAAATTCCCAGAATACTTGGATTTTGATGGCTGGATAATGGCTAAAGCACCAAGCTAAGATGATGAAAATATCTTTATAGATGGCCTTAGGTTCCTCTGATTACCTTTCCCAGCAAGAATGAATGAAGCTATGTCCTAACTACTCTAGTAAGTAGATGATGCTCCTAGTGGATACCCCAACAAAGAGAATATGGCCTAACCAGTGTGAGTTCCACTTTTACAGGATCCTCAAGGTCCAAAGTCCAAACCTTCAGCATTTTAATAGCCTCTCATAAACTTGAACCCTAAAAGTCTTCAAAAGTCAAAATCCATGACATTTTAAGATTTGGGAGAGGGACTTTTTAGTGTGGGAATTTCCTCTACACCACACCTATGAGGGCACAAGGAACCGATTCGGGTTCAAGGGAGAGAGAATGTAAGAGAGAATATGATGGCATCATTGGCATAATGCCACATGGGAATGCTATATGAATGTGGGTAGATCCACGAATTGAAAAAGCTTATATCCATCTCATTAGTCAAACTTCAACATATGGTTAAAAGGCACATTCAAAATTAAATAAAAGAATATCATTGCTTTCACCAAAAAAATTACATGAAGGGTTTCATTAAATTAAAAAAATAGACCTACTAGGACTCGGTCGTTCTCCTGCCTATTCAAACAAATCATATACCGTAGTGGGCATCAAAAACCCCCGTTATATAGGAAATAAAAATAAAGGAAAATGTTCTGTAAGCTTGAGGCGGACACTATGCCTCCTCACATTCACTATTATATTAATTATTTTAAAAAAAAATAAACAATGATTTAAAAAGACAATGTGAGTGGGTGTATTGTATTGTATCCTGCTTACTCAAGAACCCTCTCCCCAAAAATTAAAATTATTTTCAGACAGGTCATTGGGCTGTAAGGCTCATATGACTCCCATTAGTTGGCCTTTTAGGAGGGGCTTCTGTTTAGTGGATTGATTTTCTCAGGCCCATGTTTGTAGGACTTTTGACCTCAATTCTCAGAAGTTCAAACAATATTTCGTGAAGAATTACAGCTTCTCCTAATGATAAATCTTGAATTGGTAAATGCATATTGCATTGACTGATTTGTATTGAATCCATAATTGATATATATACAATGAAAGTTTCTAGTAATCATATCTACATCCATGGAATTGTACAGTTGGTGATAAGGTTGACACACCTTGATGATGTGTCATGCTAAGACCTAAATGCTCATCTTAGAGGGACTTGTTTCCATCAAAGATCCACAAGGTTACCAGTGAACCCATCTCTGGAGTGGGACAATAAAAATTGTTGATGAATCAATCCTCTTTGAGAATGAAGGATAGTTATCCTATCTTATGGAAGACTTGTTTTGTATAAGAAAAAAAAATGGAGGTACCCTGAACTCCAAATCTGAAAGTGTGATCCACCATTGTTACACTATTCTCTTGAATTCGGATGTAACAATCAGGCTCTCGTTCTTTCAAAAACAGGGGGGAGAAGCAGGGTTGCAGAGGATGGGGATGGCTTGGCAATGGTGTTCCCACTTCCCAAAGGAGCGGTCACGTTGAAGAATATGATGCAGGTCCCATATATTTTGATATTTAAAAAAAAAATTAAAAAGATAGTTTTAAAGAGGGGATTGCAAGTTGTGATTTGGATACTTCTTGTTTCATGAGGCAAGGGGAGAACTGGAGGCTTTACTGACACATTCCCCACCTGCTTAGAACTGAGGCTTTACCTGTGAGATGGGCACGAGGTATTCTATTGGATGTTTCACATTTGCATGTAGATTAGGAAAGACAAATAGAGTAACGGGTATAGGAGATTACCTCGATATAGCTTTCCACGCAGTGAAATGGATCTGATTGTGGTACGTGTCAATCCACATGAACAGCAACAAACGAAGAATTGCACGATCTCGCTAAGTAATAATCCACCCTCTTAATCCAAGGATTGTAATGGAGTTCCTTGAAAACACTCAAAACTGGGAGATAAGAGATTAGGGGGAGGGAGAGAAAGCTCATGTTATTATGTCAAAAACCTTAATTAGCTTTGTGGTCAAAACCCTCTTACTTATAGAGGATTAGCCAACTAAGGTTCCTAATCCTAGTGGGTCTATGATTACCCCAAGTGGGCGACCCACAAAAAAACCGGGTCCGACCCAAATTAATTAACAGCTGATATGGCAGACCCAAATTAATTAACAGCTGATATGGCAGGCCATGATGCACTCAAGCTGTAATTAGCAGGTCTTTCAAAATCCCAGATTGAAATTAAAACTCTTTGGGTGGCATCATATTTTCTTCTTGGTTGCCAAGAAACTCGTTCCTTTATAAAATTAATCTTCGTACCACTTATTCTCTCCTGCATCACTTCTTCAAAGGTAGCCTCTCCCAGGTGTTTGTGCATATGCGTGCTTACAGACAATCCATGAATGGAAATTTGGTAGTAAAAGAGTAGCAGGAGATTAAATTATCCATCAAGTGAGGAACACTAAATAAGCATCAGCACAGGACTTTTACTGAACAAATTATAGAAAATCAGGGGATCACTGAGGAACCAACTCAATGAAACCAATGCACAGAAGGGAGCAAAACTGGCTTCTTTCCATTTCCTTTATTTCATCCCATGAAAAATTGGATAAATCTGCTACATACATAGTCAAAACCACCGTGAGACCCTTATGTCCCCACCCAACCGATTTAAAATGAGGAAAAATTTCTCGATAATGACCAATTATACTACTATACATAATACATATATAAAAGAGAAAAGAAGCATATCTGATGATTAAATCTTCTCAACTGTTTTACGATCATCTTCTGAATCCATTCTCGATCTTCCTTGACCTCTGACATTGTCTGAACCACACCAAGCGTCTGCCCTTTTGTGACCGCACTGGGGTTCCTAGCTTAACCTGTTTAGACACACAGCCAGTTTAATTCATATTCTATATGACAACCCAATAAAAGTTGTCTTCATGTGGGAACAAGAAATAACTCAAATAGCTTACCTTTTCTTTGTTGATATGTTTGGAGGTTTTCCAGCAAAGAAGCCCATTGCAACCAGCAGGTCCTGAGCCTGATTCATATCCCCTACAGAGAAACACAGCAAATGAGTACTAGTAACAGACAAGGTCTGAATCTCAAGCTACGTGAATGGCATATTCAACTAAATCTTCAGATTCTGGTGACAATGGGAACACATCTAATTATAATGCTAAATTTCAACTAATGCACAGGCAACACAAGGTAGAGATTCCACTTTCACAGTGATACCAATTCACCAGGTTGGATTTTGGTCAATTGTTAAGTTGAATCCCTGCAGCAGTGATGCCCTAACAAATAAATACTTTACATTACAAATATTGATCCAATATTAGTAAGAAATTAATGCTTATGTGTTAGCTCAACAAATAAATCATTTTCACTACAAATCCCAACATTTAAATCACAATACTAATTTTGAAAACAGCTAGCTCCATTAATTTATGTATAGGTGAATCCCAAAATTCATAGAAAGGGGGGGGAAAGGTTTTAAAAAAACTCCTATGAAAGCAGTTGTAAAAGAAAGGGAAACTCTACATGTGATTTACAGTCATGGTCCATCAAACATTGCTCACTTGGACAATTTAGATCAGTATAAAACTCAACCAATCATTACAGAGAGAGTTGAGGCCATTACTCAAACGGGGTTGCCTTCCATGATATATCTTCTCCTTCAACCAAATCACATTTTTTCAGTTTTAAGCTTCAACTCAAAATATTCCAAGTCAACACTTGAGAGCAAAGCTAAACCCAATAAATTCAACTGGGTTTGACTATCAAAGTTTACCAAATTTTAAACAGAGAAAATGGAAGCAATAATATGTCATGCACACAAAGAAAATAAAATACTCACATATTCTCTTGGTTGAAATTTCCTGGGAAACCGTTATTATGTAATAGGCTTGGAGACATGGCATAGTGTTCAACTCTTCTGCCATTCTGGATTTTCAAGTTGATCCTGTTATCATTTATCTTCGAAGCTTTGATTTCATCATTCAGTTCATCATCCCCATGCTGGGAGGATAAGCTCGGCATTATGGATGACTTCTGATTCTGACGGTAAACACTATCTTGTGGAAGGACTTGATTCCTCTCAGGTTTCAACCGACTTATAGACCCAGGGGTGCCCTTCTCTTCAGCCTGTACCCATGCAGTCTCCAGTAGCTGCTCATCACTGATGGCTTGAATTCTTGGCATTGGAATTTCCTGCTTCTCTAGGATACTCTTTCCAGCATCCTCATTATTGACAAAGGCAGGTAAGCCAGTAGTGGCCTGGAAATTTCTCTCTGTTAATGACTCTGAGAGATCACATCGCTCTAATTTCCCCCCTTGCAGGGTATCTTCAGAACTGTTAAAGGCTTCCCTGCGTACTTTTTGCAGTTCCTGGTATGGATCCAGATCAGCACAACCATTTATTAAGTTACCACAATCAGATTTACTTTCCCTTTCTGATGTTTCCAAATGCTTTGGGCGGGTTAAAGAATCTGTCAACTGGAATGGCGGCAGCCTTTCAACAGAAATTTCTGAATCATTAAGGAGTCCTATTCTAACATCCACATTATGCCTCAGAACAACTCTTACTGAATTTGTGATACTTCCCAAGAATCCCTCAGCTCTGGATTTGATATCCCGATCAACAAATGCTATGGAAACAATCAAAACACCTGCAAAATATGTTCAAGACTTTGGCTCACACAAGCAACTTTTGCAGATTCCAAAAAACTTACTCAGAAAACCCCTCTTTGGCTTCTGATATTAGAGGAAGCTGAACTCAATGAAAACCCACAGATACCATACAAGTAAAATTTTTTTATCTTCCATTTTTAAGTCAGAGAACTTCTTAGACCTTTAGACAAAGTGACTAAAGCAAGAAAGAGAGTTGGCTGAACCCAGTTGTGGTTGCAAATTGGTCAAAATAACTTAGTACCTTCGCACTAGGGTTAGAACAGAAAAACAACAGTGACTTTTAGAACGATCTTTTGAAGAAAAAACGGTGAACATAACATAGGAAGTGAATCATGGTCGGATACAGACATCATATAGCACATGCACTTGAAAAAGAATAATAAAATCACGTATTTATTGGTTAGAAAGGTTTTAACGTGGACATATTGTCGTGGAAGGGGCAAGTTGAGAGCTATGCACATACTCATACAGCCTGCTGCCAAAGAGTTAATAATATATCACTTTGGAAGCTTATATTTGCAATACATGCTCGATCGTTCAGAAGATCTTTGTGGAGTGGGAAGATAAAATGAATATGTTAATCTTCTTAGGCTTTTGGAGGAAATGAAATCTGAGGTAACGGCAAGACTTGAGAATTTAAAAGAAAAGTAACAAGTGTTGTCCATTATAAAGTCAAACAAATCTAGTGACAAATAATGAGGATTCATCAGTCTTCCAAAACTGCTAGAGTATGCGTCCAACGATTAGGAAAATGTTAAACACCTATTGGCATGTTGTAGGATGGCCCAGGATGTCTGGTTCCACGTCTTTAACTTCTCTAGGATGTGTTGGGTTATGCCTCAGAATATTAGTGATGTATCCCTTAGACCTTCTGCGTTGACAAGCAAATTTTGTGGGCATATCGGCATGCCTCAAAATCTACTTCTATTAAAAGTTTCAGCCCAAACACATAAGGGGACATGGATATATATGGCTTCAAAAATTGGTAAGAAAATAACTCTCAACACTGGAAGATTATTTTTAATGGCTAAAAGACAGAAGAAAACGCATTTTTAATGGCTGAAATGGTGCAAGAAATTTTACCTGTGGCCAATCCAGAGGACAAACAACCTATCCATGTGTCGTCTTTGGCAGATCGGCCCTCACATGGCCTAATTGCTTGACCGCAGAGGCAAGAGTGTGGGTATACACATTACTAAATGTGGTAATATCAGCCCAAATGCATTTTGCCACATGACTATATAAATATTAAAGAAAATATGTGACAAGAATGTGGATATCAATTCATTGGCTGAGTGGAAGTTCAATAAATGGTTGAGATGGTGAAACATGCAGTTGAGAGAGAGCATCATAGCTAAGACCAATAGATTGAGATGCAAATGCTGAAAATGATGTATCTAGTGAATGGACACAGATCCTATTATCCTTTCTAATATGATGCGGATAACATACCATGGACTTTAACTTTTCTCAGATAAGCTAAAATTTATTTCTTGACGTTTATATCAATCAAATCTAATATAAAAATGACGTTTGCTTCAGGGTCCCTTTTATATATTTTAGCCGATGGAGCAAAATAAGATATATGACTTATAGTACAGTTTAAATGAGAAATTGTTCCTGAAAAGAACCCATGCAAACCCTATCGAGAGAGAGAGAGAGAGAGAGAGAGAGAGTGAAGAAGAATCCATGCAGTGTGGTGGAAAAATTGATCAAATGAATAAAAAAATTAACCATTAATTTTTTCTTCATTTCACTAATAGACCTGATGCAAACATGGTTATAGGCTAATAGAAAGCAATTATATTTTGTATGCCTTAGCACAGGATTGGGATTTACCTTCAACTTCAGAGATTGATACAAGCTTTCCATGAACTCTTAGCAACTGCTTCAATTTCTTTGAAGGGCATTTATCAATACACCTCACCCAGATATCATCCAACTTGCCTGGGCTTATGCATCTGAAGACCCTACTCCCAGCTGCGGACTCTTCATTAGAAGTGCCTGATGCACATACTTCCATAAATCGGCTGTGCATAGCCCTAGATTCTAAACTGGAATGATCCACCAATTGATCCTCGTGTGAACTAGAACATACATTAACTGCTATAGGCATTGAAACAGAAGACGAAGTTGATTTCCGCGCCACACGCAAAGCATCAGGTTGCTTCTTGTGGATGGAAGCTTCAACAGAAGGGCCTGATGGATCTTCCGCTGTTGTTTTGGAGCTCTGCCACCAGCTACTGCTCGAATGAGAAAGTTCTGAAGAAGGGGCAGAACCAAGTTGTAGAAGAGCTGCTGTGAACCATGTTGAGCGTTCACTTGAAAGCCTTAGCTGCTTCTCAGCTTCAGAGAGAACCTTCAGGGCTTGTTTTAATCGCTCCAATTCTGCTACAGTCACTGAAATAACAGGCACATGAACACCCACAACCAAAAAAGATTAATGGGTGAACCAAAAAAGAACAAGAATCATCATGTTATTGAGAAAGAATGTTAAGAAATAGTAATCCCAATGTTTAAAAACCTGTCAAGTCAGCTGAGTCAAATCAGTTTCATGGCATTTCAAGATCACTCAACAGCCAGCATTGAGATAATCAGGAACTTGCCGATTCATTTGAGGCGAGTTGAATCGATGAGATATATGTTCATTTAATTTTATTAAGTATTATATATGGCCAGATTCCCAAACTTCCTTTTATTTGTCCACTTTGTGGTCTAATTCCTAAACTAAAATATAAAATTAAATGTGTAAGGGTTAAACAAGATTGACTTACCTAATAAATCCCAAACTACTACAAAAGAAAACATTTAGCCATCCAAGTTTTTTACCACTCAGTTGAAATGTAAGGGCCATAAGAGCATGTTATACACAAAGGAGCAGCAGACCCAAAAGGGGGGGAGGGGAGGAAGAAGAAGAAGAAGAGGAAGCAGATGAGTTCAACAACTTCAACCACAACGACTCTATATTATAAATCCCTGATTCAACTGTATTTTTAATTAGTTCGAAAAGAAAGCAGGAAAAAAAAAAAAAGGTGAAGTAAGTAATCCTCTTTATTAAAAATGATATTTTTCCTTTCTTCTTATTATTGCACAATTCAGATTTAGGTGGAATAACTTATTGTCTTCTTTTGTTAATGCAAAATCAATAGGTATGATGTAATATATTTTCATTTATCATCATAAAAATAGTTTTTGTCTTTAATACTTTAGACTCGAGTGAAACAGATTTGCAAGAGTCCAGGAAGCCTGCTTCAAGCTTTGTCCAAGGTAAAGGTATGAATGTTGTGACCTGGTGGTCAAGCAGTCGAAACAGCCCCTCGACATTCTCGGTGTAAGGCTGCGTAGTTTTGGCCCCCCTTCCCCTAGGACCTCGCATATGAGGGAGCCTTGTGCACTACGCCCAAGAACCCTGCTTCAAATCTCCAAACTGAAAACCTTATCCATTCATCCCCTGCATTTTCCTTTTATTTTAGTTTCTTCCCCCACCAGCTCACCCCCACAAAAAAAAAAAAAATGATAACTTCATTTATCTTTCTCCCAAATAACCAAAAACTTACTTGTAGTTCATGAAATGCTCAGGTCCTCTTTGAGTATCTATAAACCATAGACACTTGACACATAAATTAGTTTTGATGATAGGCATGATAAAATGATAAAGTAGTTTTGATAATGGGCATGAGTCAGATCACCTACGGTTGCCTGGATGTCTTGATTACATTTAGCCAAAGTTTATTTAAGCTTTTAAGCAGCACCCATTACATATCACAGACGTGTAAAGCTCAAATTAGCAAACACAATCTGGTGGCAAACAATAGAATTTCTAAAAGATGGGGTTTTACTTCCAAGACAGTGAGAAAGATAGTGAATAATGAATTCAAAAACAAACTTTTCTATCATTTGAGATGTATGTAGTCCTTACCAAAATGAATGCTAGGCATTGACACTACCTGTACTGGTAATTTATTTTCAAGTTCCTTTTAAGAAGATTAAGAAAAGAATGTACTCCCTTATGTTGGAGTGGTGTGTTGATACTATTAAGACCAAATTAGCCATATGCTTGGTAATGTTTAGAGAAAAGAAATGTGAGCTTTTTTTTTTTTTTTTTTTTTTTTTTTGGGGGGGGGTTGGGGGGTGGGGGTGGGGGTGGGGGTGGTCGGCGGTATTTTACATTATTACTTTCTAATAAGAAATTGACTATATCCATCATTCGAGTAGAGATAAAATCGTCTAGAAATGCACTAGTTAAACAACCATTTAATCCTAATCAAACTCCAACCCAAAATTTATGCTACATCAATCCCTTCGGATGTTAGTGGTACAACTGACCAATTACCTTCAGGCAATCATGTCCCTTACAAAGTAACGTCAAGAACTGTGCAATTAAGAGGAAAGGAAGAAATGAAATATGGGTCTTCAATCTCTAGGGGAGAAAAGAAGGAAAAATACTGATGATTCAACATCCATCATACTGCTAGTAGTATCCATAAGTTGGTTTACGTCTTAATCGTAATCGACTCATCTTTGGAGTATATCAGAGCCGCTATCATTGTCACACACACCCCAAAGGCATTTAATTGGATCAATAGCAAAGGGAGGACATAAGATAATCATGCTTGCTCAGTTTTGAACTGATGAATTGGCCCAAAGAGAGATGTGATGCCCAAAGTGAAAGAAAGAAGAAGAGAATGGACTATGGAGAGTGTACACGAAATGGATGAGGGGAAAGATTTTCTAGGTATGGCTAGTCTGAATGTGAGATCTAAACCAACCATTGCTAATGATGAACTTTAAAGAAAGCAATACTATAGGTTTTGCAAGGGAACATTTTCTATTGATCATACACAGGGAGAACTATAGTTGTCAAGGCGCCTAGGCGTCCAGGCGCCTTTGGTGTCACCATGGTTTTTTTGCCTCAGCTACCACCTTGGATCGCCTTGTTGCTGTGTCCACTATGGCAAGAACAACTGACCCCTTATGACAATCCTTCGAAGGCAGAAACAAAATCTTACCCAAAAACTCTACTTAAAATCCCATCTAAACCTAACCAAACCTGTTGATCTATTCTTGGTACAATCCTAACTAAATTATATGACAAGCTTGGCGTAGGATTTAGCTTCACACCAGATTGGCAGATTTCTCCACAGTAATAAACTAATGTTAAGCAACAAGAACAAATAAATGTAGGAAAGCAACAGGACTGAATACACCATTAATAATTACCATTCAAATGCATGAGATAAACTAAACATAGGGCATGTGCGTTGTACTTACAACTTCGCCCATTGAAGTATGAACCACTGCTTTTTGAATCAACTAAGTGGTATGTTCCAGCAATAATATCCATAATAAGGCCTGCTAATTGAGACATCAAGGCCACAGGATCAACCCCAGAATCCATCAACTCCCTGGCTCTCTTTACTGTTTCTGCCGTGTCTGATGACATGGCAAGCTCCAAAAGATCAAGCAATTTCTCATCTGAAACAACACCCACCTATGCAGGAGAAAGTAACAAATAATGTGAGCTTTCATTAATTCACATATAATGATGGAACAAGCTAGCAGAAAGAGCAAAATTGGTTGATAATCAAATTAATCATAAGCTATTGTAATGAAACACACTGGACCAGATGGATGAACCAAAATAAAAGTAACTAAATAATGTGAATATAATGAGGCATTCTGTTGTCCTTTTTAAGTTATATCTACAAGTTTACCATTTAAGAGACCAAGTCAGGCATAATTAGAAAAGATCAGGTTTTCCGACAAATGCCAATGTTGAACATTGATTATTAAAAAATAACCAACAATACTGGGAATCAAAGGGAGTATGAGAACACTTACAAGTTCATTTACAAGAGCTGTCGTGATTCTTTTTCCTAGCAAACTCAATTGGTCTAACATGGTTTCAGCATCTCGAAGTGAACCCTCTGCATTCAAAGCAATCAGCTCCAGTGCATCTGATTCAACATCCAGATTCTCATCTGCTGAAACCTTTTTTAATCTGGTAACAATATCAGCCTCTTTAATTTTGTTGAAGATGTATTTCTGGCACCGTGATAGTACAGTACGAGGAATGCTATCTAGATCTGCAGTAATGAATATGAAGACAACACGAAGAGGAGGTTCTTCAAGAAACTTCATAAACGCTGACCATGTCTTGGAAGGTAACAAATGACATTCATCAAGCACAAGGACCTTGAAACGTGATGCAGGGTTTTTGGACAGATCTTTCAACCAGGACCGAACTTTATCTATTTCTTTCTTATTTGTAGCATTAACTTCTCTGATATCTCTGCTCTTGAAAGAGATGATATCAGTGCATTCCCTGCAGAATCCACATGGCTTAGGGTCTTCCCGGCAATTCAAAGCAGCAGCAAATATCCTGGCTGTTGATGTTTTTCCAGTTCCACGGGGCCCTTGGAAAAGATAGAAAGGAGCAATCCTTCCCCTTGAAATGGCATTAATAAGAGACCGAACCACAATATTCTGCCCAATTATTTCATCAAAGGACCTTGGCCTATATTTCTGGCTCATGCTTCTAATATGGTCAGGAGTCCCTTCTTCAGTTCCTACTGTTAAAGCTACTAGTTCTAACCCCTCTTGACTTCTGCAGCTTGATGACCATCTCCGTCCATCCAACCGGCTCAACGCTTCCAAGTCAAGCTCGCCAAAATTGGTGGAAAGTTCATCATCACTCTGTCCAGTTTCGATGGATGAACCTGTTGAGCATCCTCTACCATCACAACTGTTGGTCAACAGTGCCAGACCTTCTGAAGATCTTGAAACAAGTTTGTCCTTGCTAGGCCTAGATGCCCGATGCCTATGATACAGTGTCTGGCTTCCACACAGGATGCTACTTCCTTTTCTCCTTAATGTATCCGAAAGTGAAGGAGAGTAACAACCTCCACACCCCCTATGCTTTGGTGTCCTCTTCGACCAATAGCAAGGAATTCCACATCCTTGGCGTCTTGGTAGATCCAACTGATCCAATTCATCTCCATTGAAGGAAGCTGTAGTGCCATCCCAAGACCCAATGGTACTGGGATTTCGTTTCTCATATCGTTTGTAAGAACTAGTTGATGCTGGGGTATAGGAATATGAAGAATCGTCCCTTCGAATGCTTTTCAAAAGCTTGGATGAATGAGACCAGTTCCCACACCTGGGAAGCCATGGAGAAGCCGACCTTGGAGTATATCCTAATTTCTGGGTCAAGTTGTTCGTTAAAATCCGCAAATCCTCAGAGTTGCAGTATTCCGTGTCATCTGATTGCTCAACCGAGTTAAGTGTTTCACCCATAGAGATAGTTGGAATATCCAGTCGTTTCGAATTTTTGGAGTTTCTGCTGATAGGTTGCCTTGAGGAAGTAGAATTTTTCTTCAACCTCCTAACAGTTCTTCTCACTGGTATCTCTGCGCTTGCCTCTTTGGCTCTGAAGACCATGATAGGGTCCCCAAGAAATGAATCACTCATAGAATCTTCTTTTTGTGTATCACTCAAGCTATCTTCAGGACTCCAAGGAACTGATCCTCCTTGCCCAAACTTATCCTCACCTAACTTTGCCCCATTATCACTTGATCTGCTAGATTGATGCCTCCAATTGTAGAGAAAGACCTTTTTCCGATTGTTTACACCTCTAATGGCCAGATGAGCCCCATTTTCAGAGTAGCCGCTGATGTGATTTGTTCCTATGCAGTTTCCCGCGGTTCCATTTAAATAGTTCCAACCGGTAGTTGCAGCCACGGATCTCGAACTCAAAGGAGACCTCCATGAAGAACTAGTTTCAGGGTCACGTAAAAACCGAGCAGCCTTGCCCTTGCGAAGCACATTAAGGTTCTTTTTCCAATGAAGCTCGCTTGGATCAACACGGATGTCTGACATTATTTTCCTAGTTTAGAAGATCCACTCACAAAGCTCTATCAAAAGGGAACTTCTAGAAATGTAATTTCAGCTTGACACCTTCATTCAAATAGATATATATACATATACACTCTAGCAACCAGAGAAATCCTTTGAGCTACATTAGAATTTGATTTTCTTCAACCCTGAAATGAAACTCCAAATACCACAAATCCGTAAAGACATAAATATAAAGAACCTGATCATTCAGAAATAACTCCACAGAGAACACAAAAACAACATGTAAGCAATCAATGAGCTGCATGACAATAAATGAGCCACACACACACATAATATCAAATGGTTTATTAACTAGTTTTCTCATAACTACGTATGCTTGGTCACCCTTAATTCCATGAGTTCCGGTGCTGGCAATTTGTCAGATTGTCTATTGCTTGAATTTTGTAATGATACGAACCTTCCAATATAGAGAGTCCTTTTTGGACAACCCATTGACATCTATACTTTCTAGGAGAGGAAGCTTTGGGATGTCAATATGGAAGATTGCAAGCTTTTATCCTTTTTAATTGGATTTTTGGCTACACACAAGAAAAAGAAAATCATCACTTTCTGTCCAATCAAAAACTTACAAAGTTTCAATGACTTGGATCAATGACTATACGGACAGATAAGCAGCCTAAAACTTTTCTTTTTCGTATTTCGAAAATAAAATAACTCACCCTGTGAAAATCAAGCCAATGTAAAGAATGACCAAATATTTTGAAGGTCCAAATCGGGATGGGATGTCTGCAGCATTTTGCCTCAAGAAAATTAGGTAAGGTTAGGTCCTTTGTCAATTAATAAAAATACTCACCTCTTCGATACTCCACCCCAAACTGAATCAATAGTCTTGGTTTTATATTTTAGTGAAACTAATCCAATTTGCTCTCTAAGGCATTGCTAATTCTGTTTACCTTAACGATTTCAGTTGAGAAGATGAAAGAAAATGCATCAACCGTTTCATAAAAGGTGATCCACACTAATGGAAACAGAAAGAGCCTGGTCCACTGCATAGGAAGAAGGGTAAAGAGTGCAATAACCATAGGTTCCAATCCAATATGCATTAGAAAGCTTAAAACATGACAAAGCGCTTCAAGGGAGAAAACATATCACCAATCCAACATTCACAACTACAAAATCTAAGAGGAAAATGGGATGAGAAACAAGAGCAGCAAAATAGAGAGATGGATCCCTGGACTATTGGAACTTCTCCATATAATTTATACGGTAGAACTAACTCATTCAAAAAAAAAAAAAAAAAAAACAAACAAACAAAAAAACCACACAAACAAAGAAAAAACAAAAACAAAAACAAAAACAAAAAAGGTGGCACATGATATTATTCTGGTAACACAGAGGGCAGGAGGAAATGAAATGAAGATGATGATCTTTCACGCCTAGCTAGCATTTACGAGAAAACCCATTTTGGGTTCGGTAACATTGCATCAAATAAATCAAAATCATCATAAAGTTAGCAAACAACAAATAGTAGAACATTCTTGAGCTTCAACGGAACATTGAGATTATCTGTTAAAGCAATTGCAAGAGAGTAAAATTGAGTTGAGATTAACTGTTTAAAGCTTCAAACGCAAGAGAGTTTAGTTTAGATTACCGTTTCAAATCGTCATACTGAGTTCAGACCTTCTGACCTTCATATATTCCACAGATTACCCGTACCCAGAAAGCTAAGATGAAACTGAAGTAGGCCAAACTGAGCCCAAAACTTTAGAAGTGACAATGAGTACTCCAGAACCCCAGATTACCAAACCCTGAGAAAAAAAAGTTGCAATTATACATCAGGATGTCCATTCAGTAACATGCAAATGTCCACTACCACTCCATCAATAATGAATGCAGTGAAGAGATTTTGATGTTTCATGAAAGGAAATAGAATGTTTACCTGTTAATGCAACTGTTGACAAATCCAAGAACAACAAGAACAAGAAGAAGAAGAAAAAGAAATGGTATTGGAAGAAGATGAGGTGCATGTATTTACAGTGTGAGCAGTATCCCGCAGAATCTGGTGTGGGTAGCGACTGCTAAGGACTGAAGAGATCTTCAGATCTGACTAATTTTATAACATAGAAATGAAATTTTTAGGGTTTAGTTGGCGCTTTTCTTCCATTACCATAAAATCAAAACTCCCTCCAACCGCGCCGAGATTCTCTATAATCTATAGTTTCTATTATTAAGTTCTCAGATCTTTACTTTCAATTGTGCACAAATATTATTATCCAATAAAAGGCAAAAGTTCTCTTTTTTTATGCAGTAAAATTTCAAATAAGTGATCTTTAACTTTTTCCATAAATGCAATTTTTTTTTCCTTTCTAAAGATTAATATTTTGTTGAAAACAATTATTAGAATCAGATAGGGAAAAATATTAAACATAAATACAGTTTGCTTACGCATGCATCAAGTGATTAGGAATTTGGGGAATATTTTATAGATAAATAAACTAAAATTTTTTTTTTTTTGGGTAGAAAAATAAACTAAAATTAGTAGATCTCACAAAAATATCCAGATTAATCCTTTTATATTAATCAATGTTTGGACTTGTTTTTTTTTTTTTTCTGAATCCATGTGATCATGATTCCCTATAATAGATAAATTTTGAGATGCCAAATGTCACCAAATGTCATCATGTGGGATTGAGGCATATCATTCTTATATACTTTTTCCCTTTTAGGTAACCCACTGGCAAAAGGACCCTGCACTGCTAGTGTAGGGAACACCAGCATAAAGGACCAATGAGAGAGAGCACATCATGCCGCCATCATCTATGTGGGGGCAATATCGACTTTTCATACTCTATTTCTCTAAGCATTTCCTACACTAGTAGGGTAGGGTTTTTTTTCCCAAAAATAAATTGGAGGAGAGTTTTTTGTCCGAGAGTGTAACTCCTACACCAAATTAAGGGACCAATGAGAGCGTTGATAGAAACATCAATTGGGATAGGATTTTTATCTTTGGCAAGGGTTGTTTCTAGGCTCAGGAGCCATGCTATCTAAGTATGTTCTTTTTTCTTATATATTTTTTGAAAAAAAGAACAATCCCCCGTCACATTCTCCACGTCTAGACACAACCAGGCACACGCCGCACACCCTACCTTCTAAATCACCTCTTGGTCAATGCCTCCGACTGCCCTCTCATTGACCCACGCACTGGTGCAATAGCTATGGGACCGTTCTATCATCCTTTTATGGAAAGACCAGTCAATATATATTGGATTAAGTTTTTCTTTATGTATGGTTTCAATAATTGTCCATAGTCCATACCACACCCAACAAGTTTATAAAAATGGAAAAAGAATTGGACATAATTATATAAAAACATTAGCAGCTGTAATTAATTAGGTTAATGATTTCTTAAAAAATCCATTAGGGAGCCCAAGGATTAAAGTATCGGTATCGGTCGCCGTATCGGTCGGCCAAAATTAAGATACGTATCGGATGGTATCGTATCGTATCGAAGATACATTAAGATACGCTAAAGATACACACATAAATGGATAGGAAACATTTTTTTAAACACTTTTGCATAAAGAATTTGTTAAAAAAAGCTATTGATAACATGTATTATGCATAAACACTAAATTAAGGGTATCGTACTAAGAATTCAAGGTCTGTAGTTGTCCCATAAATGTAAAATCCTTGTTCCCAACCTTGATTTCCACTTTAGTTAGAGAGAAATATGGCTGACAGCAACTTTGGAACAAAAATCCTTCAAAAAATCGTTTTTTTTTTGAAAAATTACCCATATTGGCCATTATATGACCGTAGCGCCAATACGTATCGATACTCACCGATACGTACCGATATATATATCGATACTCACCGATACGTGCTGATATATACCGATACGTACCGATCGATACATACCGATACTCACCGATCGATACATACCGATACTCACCGATACGTACCAACACATACCGAAACGTACATTTTACCTCAATTTTATATTTTTCATAGAGTCGTATCGAGGCATGTCGTATCGTATCGATGTGTATTAGTGGTGTATTGATGCATATCGGTATGTATTGTAGGATATATATCGATACGAAATGATTTAAAAAATTCAATGTATCGTATCTGTGTGTATCGTATCGGCCGCCTAAATTTAAGATACATATCGGAGGGTATCGTATCGGTATCGGAGATACTTAAAACCATGAGGGAGCCTTACTTAAATGGCCATAAAAATGTCACATGGCAAATAGTATGTTGTTTAAATTTTGTAGATGAGAGACCCTTAATCCCCTTATTACATGTTAAAACTTTAGTCCATTCAGAGCTTGACACATGGTAAATGTGTGTATATATACATATATATATTGTGAAAATAAATATATAATTTTGAAAATTCTATACTATGGGAGAGTGGTTAAAGTATTATCAATGTGCATAAACATGCATAGTGATCCATGCCAAAGCATGGGAGAGTATTTGATTTAATTAAGTTTTAAAAAGTTATCATGTAGCTAATACTAACCATGCCCTCTCCATCCAATTGTTGGAATTGCCATGTCATCTATTATCATGGTTAAAAAAAGTTGATCATTTAGAAAGCCCTTCCAAACTCTAGCCATGTAAATGTAATTTTTTCGAATTAAGAAGTTTATCATTTTTGTAGAAACATTTATTCTCATTATGGGTCCATCTTAAAAATATATTCAAGACATTGCACCATATTGAGTTACATGGGACAATTGGTTTTGGCCAACTAACCCGTGGATAAGTTGTACATTTTATGCATTAGTCACTTGTAAAATTTGTAAAATTACATGGATATATGAGTCATCTGATTGAGATACCATTGGAAACTTAGTAGGATTGATACTTCGATAGACTCGCTAATCATTGATGATTAATAGTTAATTTGGTCAAATAATTATTTCATATGACTTAAAATGAAAGATCATGGAAACAAGCTTTACTTCAAGAGGCAATGCAATGGACATTTTTGTTGTAAGTGAAATTGTTGATACTTTCGCTTTCATGGTTTAGACTTTAGATTAGATTAGAGAGAGAGAGAGAGATTTGGAATTTGATACCCCTAATTTATATGTATAATTAGAAAGATTAGAAAGTCCCCATGACATTAACAAATGATTGCATTTATATATGCTTTGCTGTTTTCCCCCTAGTGAACTAAATTAGCTTTACCTTTTTGTAGTAAAGTAAGTAATTAAATATTCTCCTTACCCAAAAAAATAATAATAATAATTAAATATTCTAAAAGAATTAACAAGCCCATTTCATTTAAGATGGTTTAACAATCTGCACACAAATCCTTGTGTGAAAAGCAATCTCTTAGGTATGAGTGTATGACCCATCATGTCTTGCTGTTTAACATGTTGGTCATCATCAATACAAATGGTTGCTTTTATGAGGTATTAAATTCCAACCAAAATTCCTACCAAAATTTAATTTTGTATTGGATATTAAAAGCTGGAAGATATTTTGTCACATTTGCAATGCCAAAAAATCATATTGGAACAATGTTAGGTGAGTGAGAAAGAAAAAGAAAGGGAATTTTTTTTTATCAATCTCTTAAATTTGCCTAATAATTAGTCAAACTCCTTTAACAAGAATTAATTTTTGAATTCATATATAAAAAACAAAAGTTTACATAAATACTGAATTTTATTTATTTATTTATTTTTATCAGTTTTGGTTGGCCTCATTTGTTGGTTTTTTTTTTTTTTTTTGTCGTTTTCAATCTTTTACAAGTTTTCAAAAATCAAAAACAATAACAATCTGGTAAGGACCTCGATCATTCTTGGTCGGTTTATATCGATTCAATTGGTTCAGTCTCATTTTTGACAATCATAACAACCATTTTTTATTACTCATTTGGGCTATTTCAATTTATTAATGTGGTTCAATTGAACCAATACACGATTATGTGTACCAAATACATATTAGCCAACTACATATTTTGGTTAATTACATATTACTTCCTAGTTCATGATATCTTTGGCCCTCTAGTCATGATAAGTTTCTATAATACCAACTAAATGCCATGCTACCACCTTATGTTGCCTTCTAATTGCCAAAGTATGTTGGAGTTTTCTCATTTAGATCCAAACACCTAACTACATACTGCTTCATACTTGATGATATATTAATTGGCGTTCTAGTTGTGATGTGTTCCTATGATACCCAAGTTGATTCCTTATTGCTATCCCATGCTGCCTTCATATTGTCAAGTGTCTTAGAGTTTTCCTATTTTCTTTCAAATAAGCTATAATCCTTAACTCTGTACTAAGGTTGCCTAATTGTGTATTGCTTCATAAGTTGTTATATATATATATATATATTTTTTTTTTTTTTTTTTTTTAAGGATAAGGAAGCAACACTTATTTCTTTCTCTTTAAAAGGGGAAAAAAATAGAAGCATAAGACTTTGTTCATCTGAATGTTCTCGACTGGTTAGAATAGAATTTATAAACTTGTGGCTGATTTATAATGGTGCATCAGACACTCGGCACTTATTATAAATAATCATAGCTCATCAATCTTTTCCATGGATCCTCACACTCGTCCTTGCTAAAAATCTTCATGTAATTAACCCCATTAAGTTTTGTTGTTGGTTAGAATAAACAGATTATATTAGACTTGCAAATCTAATCTCAAATACTTAGATACCTTCTGGGCAAAACAAAAAAAATGGTCCCCTTATAATGGAATATATATAACTCTAAAAACATAAATAAGTATAAAATTACATTTCTACCCCGAAGAGAGAGATAAAGAGTGAAATGTGCTAGCACACCTTCTCTTTCAGGCAAAAAATATTATCCCATAAACAAAATTGATTCCACAACCTTCAACTGCTTAGAAGGTGGAGAGTGATGGCAAAATTCCCCATATATGACCCCTATTGATCAGGTTAGCTTATTATCTTAATGGCACATCATTTAAAATCACATGCACGGTTGATCTAAGTCAAATTAACTATAGATGGGTATTATAGTAATCATGTGTCACATTGCCTACATATCATAAGCTGGTGTCTACCTCTCTTATATGATTTTCTGTCATGTCCCAATTGATATTGTCCACTAACTTACCATACATGGGCGATATACCTATCGCTTTCCCTAATAAATTTAACCCCATTGATAAGGAAAATAATTTATCTCTAGACGCTTTCTTATGCACTCTCTTTGGCTCTCATGCACAAATAAGTATCACATATCCCCATAGAAAACACTTTCCCTATATTCCTCTTAAAATTTATCTTCCCATGGATAACACTTACCCAGTATTTCTCTTAAAATCTGTCTCAATTTAGTTCTTAAAAAATAAAAAGTCATCTTTCACACACATAGGAAAGACAAATGGACTGTTCTATATGGAAATTTGTGCCATGTCGTGTTAGTGAAAGCATGTGCAGAAGCTTTAGAAGCTTTGCCTGCCTTGTGAGCCAACAAGTCCAACCTCTCTCTCTCTCTCTCTCTCTCTCTCTAATACAAATATTCTCTGTTGAGAGACTAAAATAATCACTTGGAGAGAACTTATTCAACATTTCTATTTTCAACCACAATGGGTGGTAATTGGTTTCCCAAATGTCTTATACTATTAAGTCATGTTTGGGAGAGGTGGCCCAAATAAAATAAAGGAGAGGTTCCCCCAGAGTGTAGTTTTGAATGTTAGAAAGAGTATTACAAAAAACCTAACAAATGGAGACATTTCATAGGGGTTGGCACAGTAATATGGGTGGGGTGAACATAAATTCTTAAAATAAATGAGCCCTCATAAAGTAAAGAGAACTAAAAATAATAATGATATTTTATATGTAGAAGTCATTGGTCAAAGATGGATTCACAAATCAAAGATGTTAAGAAACTTATCATATGCATATCAATATATAATGAAAGCATTAGCCAATTGATTGGCTAGTTAGGGACTTTTCCTGCTCTCTCATTGTGGTGGATGGACAACTTTTAATTTTCTTTATTTTTTTACTCATCAACAACATGCATTGCTTCCCAACTCACATTGCCACAGGCAGCAGCATTGAATTGAATGGCTGAGAGTCTAAATATTACCCATTCAATTGTAACAATTGTCATTTGTTGCAATGACAGAGTGAGTTTGGATCCACTCCCCATGTGGGGACAGGTGGGGACCGATCTAAACCCTCAATGGGGTCTGGGACTAGAGGTGAAACAGGGCTGAGTTGCGTTGGGTTTTTTAAAACCCCAACCCGATCCTAGGGTTCCTAAAACTCAGTCCAGGTTCAATCCAATCCTATTGGGCACATGCCAACCCAATTCAGCCCTAATTGACCTTGATTTTTACTAGGGTCAAGGTAGTTTATGCCATTTGTGTCTTATGCATCATTATTAAAAATAATAATAAATAAATAAATAACTCAATAGATTAAAAAATTAATACACAATTAAAATTATGAAGTGCAACACAATAATAGATGTTCAAGACACCCAACATAAGAATCAATGATTCAGATTTTATAATTATGAATAAAATGTTAGGATGATAACCCTAAATTATATTATATAAATCAATATTGAAATTAAGATCAGGTTGGGCCAGGTTGAGTTGGGTCTAAGCCTCAACCTAGGCTTGGCCCAACCATGACCCTATTCAGGCTTAGGCGAGTTCAGGCCACCAAGGCCAAACTTACATCCCTTTGTGAGACTATATTTGATGCAAGGGACCCACATTTATTCCCAACCCTCACCACCCACACCCCCCCACCCCAAAAAAAAAAAAAAAGACTCAACATGGAGAGCTGACCCAGAATTCCAGACTCTTGCAAAGTGGCTAGCCTGACGCGGTTAGCTTAGGTGAACTTTGCAATTTTGCTACATTAGATGAAAATTTAAATTTTACCTGAGTCAGGTAAATTACATTGCTCAACCCCTATTAGATATTAATTGTTCGAGCAAAAGAAATGTATTTATATTAGATATTAATTACTAGGAATGTAAATGGGGTAAATTTAAAGCAGATTTACAAATATCCAAATCTGTAATTATCATCTCTTTTAAGAGTATCAATTCCAAATCAAAATTGTTTACCAAAATAGAATCGAACTATTTAAATCGAAATCGCTAAACCATTTACTAATTGGTTTGATTTTGGTTTAGAATGTAAAATTGTTTATTATATGATTTTATTCGATTTTGATTTAAACTCATTTATTAAATAATTTGGTTCAAAATTGAACCGATAAAACAATTGGTTTTGAACTGTTTCAAACTGATATGTCATTTAACCAATGATAATATTTTGTAGTGGATTTACACTTGTAAATTAATTTAATTTAATTTTTTTTAATCCCCACAATTTCAGATTAGATGTCGTGGTTCATGCCCAACAAATTTAGGTTCATTCGCAGTTAGAATTAAAATTTAACTTGAATCGACAATAAAACCAAAAATGAAATTGATAAAACCATTTTGGTTTTGATTTGGGAAATTGAACCCGTTTGATAAGTGGTTCGGTTAATATATATATATATATATATATATATATATATACACACACACACTTTGAACCAAATCGATTAATGCCTTTGATCTCACTATCTTTATGCATTCTAATATCCAACGAATATTTCACCGAGTATCTGAATTTATATCCACCAAGTAATTATTTACCCAAATTCAAATCCAATAATATTTTTGAATATATAAATACATATAAAATAATAGTATAATAATGTGTAATTATTTCTAGTGCAATAAATGTAAATAAATATAGAACATAGGACATAGAAAATATATAATGTATATAAAATCTAAATTTTTTAATAATTATGGACAATTATAGTTAAAATGGATAATTTCAAGGAAATTATCTGTATTTATTTATTATTCAAAAATCAAAAAGGTATCTGAATTTGTATCCAATATCATACTATCCGAATAAACAGATTACCCATTTACATCTCTCAAAATTACCCATTTAATTAAAAAAAAAAAATTTTAATCACACACTTTCTAATCTTTATCTCTAAACCTATCATTGACAAAAAAAAATATCTCCAACCCTAACTTAGTTATGAAGCACTATGTACTTGGGTACATTTAGTCATCATATTAATTATAGATGAAAAAATGTGGAAGTATAATCCTCCCACCACTTGTCATGATAAATTTTCTGTTTGCAATCCATTGCCTTCATCATTAATAATCATGATCATTGAAACTATATTCATTTAACCCTTCATCAGATTGGAAGCCTATGATGATTTGATCATAGATCAAATTCTACCATCATGCTTATCCAAGATTTAAAATGTTGGATGAATGCCCATGAGTAAAAAGCTTAAAAATGTTACAATATGATGGTTGTATCTTTTTATTAGAATCTCTTACAATTTTCTATTGCTTTCATATCATATAAACTAAACCATCATGTTTTTCATGATTTAAAATGCAAAATTACCAACTATAACCCAAATAAAAAGGTTTAAAAAGACTAAAACATGATAGCATCTTTCTCCTCCATTATCTTATCTTTTGATTTTTTATTTTTTTTAAGGGTTTTGAACCATAGTTGCATTATTCTGCATCTGTGGTACAAAGAGATGATGCTAAAACTCTTTTTTTATTTTGAACCATCTTCCAGAGGCCTCGACTAATCTTCGAAGAGATTAGCAGAGCAATCCACTATCACAGTCTCCACTTAAATTGCAGATACAGAGATGGGGAATCGAACCTGGGACCGTGCACCTATCCACACAATCCCCAATTCACCTTTACCATTTGGGCAACCGACGGATAAGTGTCACTGATATTCTTATAAAGTATTAATGTTAAATGATTTCAAGCCTTGGGTGTCTTGTGAGCACACTACAACTATTGTGAAGTTTTGCCTTTTCCAAATCTATATAATAAATAATCCTCTACTATCTTATGGCATGTATGTGAAATATTTCTTCAGAAACAAATAATGTAACCTAATAGAATAAATATAAAAATTTTGATTCCTGACATCCCTACAACATTAATCTTGCTAATGTTAGCTCAGCTGTTAAAGTCACTTATTCTTATAGCAGAGACGCAAACTATGACCAAATATTAAAAAAACAAAAGAAGTGGGAAATGAAATGTGGCTGCAGGGAAGAAGAAAATATGAAAATATGGAGAACAACTAAATAATATTTCTATCTAATATCATCTTTCTTGTTTTGCTAACGACAAGTATCGTATTATACACTTTCGTAGGTTCATGTGAGAGACCAAAAGAAAGTAGACGGAGTCCAACTCAGTACCACACACTTCCTGAGGGAAAGATCCCTTGCCAACTTGATTACCTTCTTGGGGTTAGAAGTTAGAACATCATTTATGAGCAATGAGCATTGAAAAATCACACACTTCCTGAGACAAAGATCCCTTGTTTGCTTGCACCACTTCAAGAATTCCTTCAGTTTCGGAATCTTGTGTACTCTTGGCATAATCCGAATTTAAGTATGTATAACTACATTTTTTATCTAAAAAGATAATTACTATCCAATGGCCATGTGAGAGGAGGCAACAAAACTTCATCACACAAAATGTTTTAGGTAAAAGCCCTTGGCATTCTGGCCATGGAATCTAAACGTCCTCAACTGGATAGGTATTCTCAAGATCACAGGACTGGAGAAGATTAAGGTCGTTAACCCATCTATTTATAATGGCTAAAACATAAGTAGGATTCAATGACTTTCCATTCTTAACACAGTTGTTCCTGGCCATCCAAATACATATCAATTGTTATTTGTCTTCTTTTGTTGGTTCTTTCCTAGTCTTAATAATTCTAGCTGGCTAGAAATAATCAGTAGTGTTTGTCAAATTTTTTTTTTTGGGGGGGTAGGAGGTGTTTATGTCACTTGGTATTTGTCTTTCTTTTATTGGTTCTTTCCTAGTGTTAATAATTGTAGCTAGCTAGAAATAATCAATAATGTTTCTTTTCTTTCTTCTCTCTCTCTCTCCCTCTGGGGTCTAGCTTCTACTTTTTTATTTTTGGTCTGCTACAAGTTTAAGGGCAGCTTGGCCTAGTTAGACCCGCTAGACAAGAGACCCACAAGAGGCCAACCCGAGGACCACATTGCCACACTTATTACACTACAATTATCTACTACTATTATATTTTTCAAGAAGGTGGGAATAGGACGGTTAAATCAACGACCTTCCCTGAACTTATGCTAGTACCCTACTGCTAGTAGCCTACCACTGAGCTAAAAGGTCATCTTGCCTTTGCCATTGAATTAAAGTATCATCTTGCCTTTGCCATTGAATTAAAGTGTCAATTGCAAATCTATGCCTTTCAGACTCCAAATCCTATTCATATGTTAATTCACCCATCATCAGTAAAGTGACAAACAAGGGGAAAAAAATTCAGGAGCTACTAAGGGGCTACCGTGGGGTATACGTACATACACAAGAGGGTATGCCTACATATGAAATGATATATTGAATATCAGTCTGGAATTTGAAATGTAACCAATTTCTATCATTTCCTAAACATCCAACAATCAGGATTTTTAAATCACCCTTCCAAAGATTTGGAGAATCAAATAGAAGGGAAAGAAAGTAATAAGAGCGAAAATTGTTGTAACTTCCCTATTAGGCCTAGGGCATACTTTGAGCCTTATTACCTTCTTTGAAGTCATGTCCTAAGCCTCACTACAACCAAATAAAGTGGGTCTAGATTTTGGTGGAGAAATTGACTGCAAATCAAATCATTTGGCCAAGTGGCAAAATAAAACATTGAAAAATTCAGGATTATACAGAGGGTGCACAAAACCCTGAAAATATTTGAAATTTAAAATTTTGCATGTAACCAAACCATATCATTTGGAATTATTTCCTAGATATCAAATGGTTAGATTTGTCATATAATCCTTTCATGCAACACAACTAGATGCATCTTCCTTCTTGTCAATTGAGAACTTGCTCAAAAAACAAAAAAAATCACCACAAGAAGAAGAAGATGGGCATCATCATCATAACACATGGAAGAGTAAAGAGTGCCGGATTTAACATGGCTATCTTTTTCTCCCTTTATGGGGATTTAAAATGGGAGATAATGTGGCTGAGATGATAAGGTTCAGATTTAAAATGGGTGATTGTATGATTATATATTAAAAAGGTGATTATAACAGAAAAGCAAACATGTGCTGCTTGGGAGATTTGCATCTGTGAGTTCTATTCAAGGTTTCATTGGGACTGCCCATAAAAGAGTTTGGTCAGTAATCCCACATTCCCTTTCAGATCATGTGATACAAAACTTCTGTGAAATTTTCACTTCCAAGAAGTGGCACTCGAGAATTTGTTCACCAAAAAGTGGGGAAGAAAAAAGGGTATTTGTGAGAATGCTTGGGGTGTTTATGAAAATACCAGAATGTTTGTGCAATTGGTGTACACAAGGCAATTGGAAGGGAATCTTTATAAGAAAGCAACAAACTAGCTGTTCATTATGGAAAAGCAAGAGGCACACAAGATATAAACACACATGGCATCAGAATAAAAAGGATGTCAAGATAGTTCAGAGACTACCACTAAGAGATGTAAATTAGAAGCATACAGGTCAAACCAAGTAGCTCATTCTCTTCTAATTTAAAACTGAGAGAATATAACAAAAACAAAAGAGAAATATATATAAAAGAAAAAAAAAAAAAGGATCTAATAGACACTGTTTTCTCCATTTCTCAAATCACAAAGGCACGAAGTCTATTAAGATCAACTGTTCCAACTGCATGAAATCTATGTAATCTAAGATCCATAATGCCCTAGGAGTTTCAATAACTTTTCCTAAAAAATAATATCTGCAGATTACATTTAAAA
>NC_056563.1:11674407-11708860 GCF_013358625.1 Macadamia integrifolia | reverse complement strand
AAAAAAAAAAAAAAAAAATTGCAGCCGGGGGGGTGTGGAGCAGAGAGGAGATATCTGATACATGAATTGGATTACCTGAAAATGCTCAATCAGAATAACAGGTAACACAGTGGTTTACTTGCATGAAAATTCTCAACCAGAAATGTGACATCTCCAGGAAAAGAAATGAAGATGTCCCTAGGACCCTAATGAAGTTCATATGCAGCGAATTTGGATCAGCGGTAAGTCAATGATGGACCATCAAAGGAGTATCGAGATGACACTGATGTGGATGCAAGCTGATGTCTTTCATTGTATTCTGACAAACCATTGGAAGCAAATCGTGAATATCCTCCCAGTTCAACAGCAGCACTTCCTGAGAAATCAGTAGAGCCCCTTTCTTGATAATCAGATTTAGTGAGGCAAGTGTCTCTCCTTGCCTCTCCCCTAGGAACAGAAGGATATGTACCTGAGGATGTAGAACCATAATGATGAGGATAATAGGGATCTTTTGCATAGGTGTCTACTCTGGAAGCACTATTGGCTACAGCAGCTTGAGGGATGAATAAAGGTGATTTTTGCCCAAGACCATAAGCTCGATAATCTTTCTCACTCAGAAAAAGGGGATCATGACGAACTTGGTCAGTTTCTCTAGAGGCTATTTCTTGATGCCGAGGACTCACATGCTGTGGAAGCTGCTCCCTTTCATGATTCTTCTTGTACATGTCTATTATAGGAGCATTACGATCCATAGAAGCAGAGGGGCTCAAGGTATGGCGTTCTCTTGAAAGACCATAAGTTCGATACTCTTTCTCTGTCATAAACTGTGGATTAAGATGAACTGGTTCCTCCTTTGGAATAGCTACCTCCCTATGGGTCAAAACAGGTTCTCTAGAAAGCCACTGACTTCCATTATCAGATGGCAACAAATATCTCCTGCCACCATCAAGGAAGTAAGGATCACTCATGAATGTTTCCCTGATTGCATGGTGCGGAAGTTCTATTCCGCCCTCAGAAACTTTCCCTGCTGGTAAAATTGGCATTGATGGGGCTTGAATTTGTGGCGGTGGAGGGGCCTGAATGAAATGTGAATTTGACTGGACATGAGGTGAAGTCTGGAACAGACTTGTAAGTTTCTTTACCTGTGAAGGAAAAATTGATATTGTCAAAAATATATTATTGGCAAACATTAATTTCTGATATCGTAGAAGAATGGTGTCTCACTTGCAGGACAGTAAGCTGAGTCTTGAACTTTTTCTTCTTTTCTTCATAATTGTCCTTGATTGCACTCTTAAAATCACCCTCAGGTAGTGGGAAACAATCCTTGTGAACCTTGAACCGCACCTGAAGAAAACCAAGAATTAACAGTCTGTGATGATTATCCATGAATTGAAAACAGAGACTTATGCACGTGGAAGTAATATTAATGAAAGAAACCTGAACAGGGAAGGCCCCACCAAAAGCAGCAGGCTCCAGCTTCATACCGCCAGCAGAAGATGCCTTGTAGATCCCATACATAAGCTTGAGATCAAAATCATAGAGGAAGAGATTTAGACCAGGTTTTATTCCCATAACAAGCTCTTTCTGGCTCAATGGGACTCCCATGATCCCATAGCGGAAACAATCTGGTTTGGTCTTTCCATTGCACATGAAAATCAACCCACCCAGCTCTTCCTTGTCCTTACGATCCCCCACGCTTTTTTCATTGATGATACTCTTCCCTTTGTTCATTTCCTGTGAATTTTTCTTCTTGTCATCTTTTGTTTGATTGATGGCATTCTTTTCTTTAATAATCTTGGGTGTGCTGTTCTTCTCATTATTTGGTTTCCCCTCTATCTGGGCGGCAGTAGAATCTTTTTTCTTTAAGGAGTTCTGATTTGAAGATTTTTTCACAATTTTACGTTTAGGCTTCAATGACTTTGGGTCTCCTGTTTTGGATGCTAATGGTCTTGAGGATGCTTCAGCAGCAGGCCCAACTTCCTTCTTCTTCCCCTCGGGGGTCATGATCTACCCCTGCCAATGAAAAGCTTCAAAAACAAATTCATAGTCATGAATTAAGCAAGCCTGTGGTTGATGCTTATTTGTTAGGTTCTTTCTCCATCACATTTTGCATTTTAAAGAAAGAAACCAGCAAGGTAATCCATAAATTATATAAATGAATGTGGGTGTCTGAATATACATGCAGAAAGGTCTTCCAGACTGGCAGTTGAGTAGCCATTAATGCTACACAAAGGGCTGATATGGTCATTTAGACAGTAGGATGACCCTTTGGCTTGCTCATATTCAGATCCCAAGACCCTCCATCTATTAAAATTTTCACCGACTATTACTAGCCATAGAAAAAAAATTCTTCCCATTCAACAAAATTTTGTAGCTTTTATTCAGGCACCACCTGGAATGTGTAGGGCCACAACACTTGGAACACGAGGGTAATGTGGGCTGCGCCAACTCAACAGCCATGTGTCAGATATGAGCATCCATACCTCCATTCAGAAAAAACTCAAGGGGAAAAAAAAACCATCTCTCAATTTAGACAGACCAACACTTCATGGCTTCATTACTAACATTACAACCACCACCACCATAACCTTATCCCAACTTAATGGGGTCTGCTACATGGATCCAATACGTATCAAAGTAAAAGAAAAACAGAATAAAAGTACACACGGAACTAAAAGGCGATAAAAGAAAAAAAAAAATTAACAGTAAAATAGAACAACATCCCAGGAACATCCCCTACAAGGGGTCGGCTATACGGGTCTTCATCCTCCTTAGCAGTCTATCTATGGTCATAATAGAATCCAACCCTACCATTTGCGTATATGTCCTTACTATTTCGTAAATAGTCATTTTAGGTCTGCCCCCTACCTCTTCTGGAACTCTCTATATGAATCTGGTTGCTTTTCCTGACTGGGGCATCCATAGATCTCAGTTGAACATGGCCATACCACATCAATCAGCTCTTGCGGAGCTTGTCTTGAATCAGAGCAACCCCCAATTTCTTTCTAATACAATCATTACTTACTCTATCCCTCCTAGTCTTGCCACACATCCCAATCAACATCATCATTTCTGTTGCCCCCAGCTTATTCAAATTACTTTTCTTGACTGCCCAACTCTCTGTCCCATAAGTTATGGCTAGTCGTATTGTGTCCCAGTAGAATTTTCCCTTGAGTTTAACCGGCATACATTTGTCACATAACACTCTCAATGGCCGATGCACTCATCCACTTCATCCATCCAACTTTAATTTTGTGGGACACATCATCCTCTACATCCCCATCTTTGCCAATGATTGATCTCAAGTACTTAAAATAATCTCCATGTGGTAGTTCCTTGTCTGCCAACTCACCTCATTGCCCCTCCTAGCCTGACTGAAGGGACACATCAAATATTCTGTCTTTGTTCTACTTTAACATAAAACCTCTTGGTTCTAAGCTTGATCTCCAAAGGTCCAATTTAGAGTTAATCCTTTCCAATGTCTCATCTATGAGTACAATATCATCAGTATATAACATCCACCACAATACCTGATCACCATCTCCAATTTAGAGTTAATCCTTTCCACGGCTTCATTACTAACATTCTCAAACAAAATAACTAATTCAACCTTTCTTCTTGCAGACGGTGAGCATGTTAGCCAAGAGCCAACAGATTCTAGTAGAATAGGTCAAATAATGTTGGACACCAGCAAAACTTCATCTGGGCCTAGAAGAAAAATACTATCTTTCGTATCTCATTCTAGAAAACTCATCATTCAATAATGACAATTTTCTTAAAAATCCAATTATCACCCCAGCCCCAAAAGTCCTTTCTTGGACAAGATCATAACATATGTCCAAAATTATTGATGACCACTGCAAAGAATATAACCTATCCCCATCTGGTTGCAAGTGAAAGGAAGGGAAAAGAAGGGAAGGAAAATAATTTTCCAAAATAAAAAGGAAAGCCTTGTAATCATGATTGTGTAATCTATACTTGAAACCCTTACCATATTCAGTAATGATACTTTTCAAATGTAATATATTTATTTTCCTTCTCAAATTGAGGGATTTGATTGCAAAATAAAGTAAATTTAATAACAATACTTGGAATGTTTTATAGTTTGTTACACAATCATGTGAGGTAAAGATTACAAGAGTTTCCACTTTAGTATTGATTTAATTTCACTTTCTTTCTGATGCCGATACGTCACTTAATAGGCTTATTTTATTGCAAATAAGCCTTAGATTAGGTTATGTATGTGTTGGGCCTTTGATCTCATGGGTTTCTTTGTAATGGGCCACTTTAATGGGCCTAAAATATGGGTAAAAAGTAGAAAAACGAGATTTAATTCATTAGTTTACTTAGAGTCATGTTTTGAGTTTATCTTCTTTGTTATTTCAGTTTTCTAGTCAGTTTAGGTTTCCCAATTATGATGCAGCTCGACGATGGAATTAATTGCTATCTTTTGACTTGATTTTTATTTACTTCCTTTATTGGTTAGAGATTAGATTAACAGTCTTTTATTTAGATTTGATTTTTATTTTAGTTGCTAACTAGGTTTAGTTTCCATTTTTAATTAGCTTCCAAAATTATGTCATCATTTTTTTTCTTTAAATAGCCCTGTAATGGAGAAGAACTCAGTTTTAGATTTGAAGAATAGAAATTTGATTAAGAGTTTTGTATGAGAACCATAGCTGCCGATTTTCCCTTTCTTCCCTCTCTGAAATTTTCTCTCTATTATCCCCACTGAAATCTCTCATCTTCCCCTTTCCCCCATCAATCGCTGGTTTCTTCTTCACTATTATTGTTGGAGGGTATCAGAGTGACCCTTGCTGCCTTGTTTTGAGAGGGCGATGATGACCCATAGAAATCGATAGCTCTCCTTCATCTCATCTCCTTTCTTCAGCAACTTTTGGGGATTAGTTCACCATGGAAAGGCGACCTTAAACTTTGAATCTCAGACCTGACAATACTTCCTGCTGTGAGCCACAAAACCTGCAACTCAGGTTATTTAAAACTACCGCCCAGATCTGATTTGCAGAGGAACTGTTCTTCTTTGCTTGGTGTTTCGAAGTGTCTTTCGGTGGGAATCAAAGGGCCATAGAGGATCCAAGCTCCGCCCAAGGTTTGGGGCTGAATCGAGGTGCAGGGAGAGAGTTCTCATCACCGCCATCTCTTTTTTTTTTTGGGTGCTGGCTCTTGTTTCTGTCGTGAGGTTGAAGACAACCTCATAAGTGAGTAATTGTAATTTTCTTTCCCTATTTCCTAAAGTACCCTTACCTTTTATGCTTATTCTGGTTTGTCCCTATTCCTAATTTGTCCTTGACCATACGTTTTGCTTTCCACTCAAGTCACTTTTGGTTTTCCTTGGTTAAGTTCCATTTTTTTACAAAACTGCCACCTTCATTGGAAACTTCAGCTTAATTACAATTCTGCCATTTAGTTGAAGCTTTATTTCAATACAATTGTTATTAGGTGTTGCCTTTGTTTTATTGCGTGTTTAAGTGGGCCCTAAGCGATCGATTCCGACTTTTGGAACCCGGATCCGCATCAAGTGGTATCAGAGCAAATTTTTCTAAAATTTTCTAACCATGACAGGTCACATCACCAATGCTGAGTTGCACAAATTGTATCGTGAGTTAGCCGAGAACCAACAGAATACTGATGCTAGGCTTGAGAGGACTGAAGCCAAGTTTGATAAGTTTATGGAATAGATGACTGCCTTTATGAAGAGGTCCGACAAGCGAGCTGAAGAAGGATCCTCTACATTACCTCCTCAGCTCAACACTTTACGGATCGAAGACACACCTCAGAGGCAGCAACTTGATCCAGTTGTTCCCCAGGATGTTACCCGACAATTTTCTGACAGAGATTATGGCATCAAAGTTGAGGTTCCCGAGTTCAGTGGTGAAAAAGGACCTGAGGAATTTATTGACTGGCTTACCAAAGTGGAGAGAATTTTTGCGTATATCTCTTCCAGACGTGAAGAAATGTGAACTCATTATCATTATCACCAAGTTTATTGGGTATGCATGTTCATGGTGTGATGATGTACTACATGCAAGGTTTGTTAGAAGACTTGGACCTGTTACCAATTGGGAGGTCATGAAGCAGATCCTAACTGAAAAATTTGTTCTTCTTAATTATGAAAAGGTAATGTTCCATAAATTACTTAACTTGCAACAAGGGAACAAAGATGTGGATTCCTACACCCTCGAATTCCACAAACTGTCTTCCAGGTGTCGACTTCAGGAAACAGACCAGCAACGGGTGATGCGATATATCAGTGGGTTAAGTACTGAGATTCGACTTGAGTTGGCTAACACTTAGTTCAGGCCTGTTGATGTGGCAGCAGCTCATGCCAAGACAACTGAAGAGAAGTCCATTTATTGGAAGGGTATGCTCAAGACTTCTTCAGTTTATAGACCTCCACCACGTATGGAGGAAAAAAAGCCTGAAGCTCGCAGAGTTGAAGAAAAAAGGTCAGAGTTCAACAAGGATAGTCTTGGGGTGAAAAATATTATATGCCATAGTTATGGCGAGAAGGGTCACTATTCCAACAAGTGTCCCAACAGGACTCATTCTGTGAATGTAGCAGAGAAACAGCCGACAGAGAAGAATGAAGATGAATCTCATTTATATCTTTATCCCCTCGAGGACGATGATATTGTCGATGATGAAGATGAGGATGTAGAAGCTCATTCAGTTAGCCTTTCATCCTTTTCGAATAGACTAGTTGATGAGGCTCCTCTCTTCAGACAGAAGGGTACTCTCTTGCATAGCTCCGACCATACTGATGTTCATGCAGTTGTTGATACTGGGGCAGAAGCAAACTTCATATCTGCTGAATTTGTTCGAGCACACGACCTTCCACAGAAACAGCTTTTCAATAAGATTCACGTGCAAGGTTTTGGACCCACAGCTCGAGAAGAGGCCACTGCAGTTGTTCGAGTACACTTACAGTTTGGGCCGATACAGTACCATGTCACCTGTTTGGTCACCTCATTGACACACTGCGACATTTTTTTAGGGCGACCTTGGCAGCGACATGCAGGCATTCTCTATGATGGCGCACGAAACACCATCAAGGTGAAGCAAGGAGGTCGTATATACTTAATGAGGCCACATGCATTATCAGACATGCCACGTCGTCGACTGACTCCTGCTTCAGTGATACGTCAACATATTCTCCCTCCTCTTAGTGTTATGTTCCCATCTTCTGTTTCGAGATACGTGCCACCTCATCAACGAGCAACTTACAAGGGTATCTTGGGAGCACAACCTAACTCGACGGAGTCGAGTTCTTTTAAGACCGGAAGAGTTGATGCAGCTCAACGATGGAATTAGTTGCTATCTTTTGACTTGATTTTTATTTACTTCCTTTATTGGTTAGAGATTAGATTAACAGTCTTTTATTTAGATTTTATTTTTATTTTAGTTGCTAACTAGGTTTAGTTTCCATTTTTAATTAGCTTCCAAAATTATGTCATTATTTTTTTCTTTAAATAGCCCTGTAATGGAGAACTCAGTTTTAGATTTGAAGAATAGAAATTTGATTAAGAGTTTTGTATGAGAACCATGGTTGCCGATTTTCCCTTTCTTCCCTCTCTGAAATTCTCTCTATTATCCCCACTGAAATCTCTCATCTTCCCCTTTCCCCCATCAATCGCTGGTTTCTTCTTCACTATTATTGTTCGAGGGTATCACAGTGACCCTTGCTGCCCTGTTTTGAGAGGACGCTGATGACCCATAGAAATCGATAGCTCTCCTTCATCTCATCTTCTTTCTTCAGCAACTTTTGGGGATTAGTTCACCATGGAAAGGCGACCTTAAACTTTGAATCTCAGACCTGACAATACTTCCTACTGTGAGCCACAAAACCTGCAACTCAGGTTATTTAAAACTACCGCCCAGATCTGATTTGCAGAGGAACTGTTCTTCTTTGCTTGGTGTTTCGAAGTGTCTTTCGGTGGGAATCAAAGGGCCATAGAGGATCCAAGCTTTGGTGCTGGCTCTTGTTTCTGTCGTGAGGTTGAAGACAACCTCATAAGTGAGTAATTGTAATTTTCTTTCCCTATTTCCTAAAGTACCCTTACCTTTTATGCTTATTCTGGTTTGTCCTTATTTTGAGTCCCTATTCCTAATTTGTCCTTGACCATACGTTTTGCTTTCCACTCAAGTCACTTTTGGTTTTCCTTGGTTAAGTTCCATATATTTACAAAATTGCCACCTTCATTGGAAGCTTCAGCTTAATTACAATTCTGCTATTTAGTCAAAGCTTTATTTCAATACAATTGTTATTGGGTGTTGCCTTTGTTTTATTGAGTGTTTAAGTGGGCCCTAAGCGATCCGATTCCGACTTTTGGAACCCGGATCCGCATCAAATTAGTTAGGGATTGGGTTAGGCCTTTCCCTTTCAATGTTCGAGTCGATTTTGAGTTTTCTATATAAGTTTGTAAAGGGCTACATCATTGAACACGAATTTGATTGAATGAAGAAAAAGAAAGCTTCGTGCTAGAAAACTATGAGATGCAGTGTTGTGAGAGACAGTTTGGGTGAGATGCCCTAGGGAAGAGTGAAATACTCAACCGAACCTATTCCCCTACCCTATTCTTCCCTTCATTCTCTTATTTTTGTTTTGTTCACTCTCTATCATACTATCTTATTTATTGAATTTCCTAACGATCCTACCTTGGATTGGATCACTTGTGACATAATCTTACATTATTTGGTATCAGAGCTAAGCCAAACCAAAGATGGAACTACATGCATTTCGTGAGAAAATTTCTTCATACATGTTCTTTGATGGGGTAAAAGAATTGAACGTATACTTTGATTTCTACAACCTGACAACAACTTTGATATTTTTGCTCCCACGAGTGATTGTGTTCGAACACAATGGAGAGTTCGTGAAAGGCAACTTCAAGCTCAAGGACAAGAGCCTAGAATGTGGGAAGAAATGCAGTACGAGTTGTCGGGCATGTACCTATCAAAATATGAACATAGAATGTACTTTCCTCCACCAGATTTTCAAAAGCCACCCACAAGTCACAAGATTGCTATTGTCGAGAATGAGGTAGTCATTGATGTTCCTATCATAGAGATTTATGTGGATGAAGTCGAAAACAACATAATCACAATTGTGGACAAGGAGATCGAACCTAAGGAGAATGGTGCTTCAACATCTCTGATGAGTCTGATGATTGTGAACAGCCAAGAGGAAGATCCTAAGGAGCTTGAGATTGAAATTGTGGAGGTCAAAAATTGTGGATCATCCCATTGATATATTTGAGGTTGTTGAAGTTGAGCATGTGGAGTTCATCATCCCATTAAAGTATCTTGAAAATTGAGCCCCTCACATTCTATACTACATCCTTATTATCAAAAAGCTACCTGAATTTTTCTACAGCTTGAAGAGGGACGTGCACCATGCTATAATCACACCCACACACTCAACAAAATTCAAGGACGAATTTTTTCTAAAAGAGTGTGAATTAATGCAGATAAGTCACTTAATGGGCTTATTTTATTGCAAATAAACCTTATGTTGAATTATGTATGTGTTGGGTTTTCTTTATAATGGGCCACTTTAATGGCATAAAATATGGGTAGAAAGTAGGAAAACGAGATTTAATTCATTAGTATAGTTAAAGTCTTGTTTTGTGTCTATCTTTTTTGTTATTTCAGTTTTTTAGTCAGCTTAGGTTTCATTATTTGTTAAGGATTAGGTTATGCGTTTCTTTTTTGGTGTTTGAATCAATTTTGAGTCTTCTATATAAGTTTGTAAGGGGCTACAACATTGAACACGAATTTGATTGAATGAAAAAAAAAAAAAGTTCTGTGCTGGAAAACTATGAGATGCAATGTTGTGAGAGGCAACTTGGGTGAGATGCCCTAGGGAAGAGTGAGATACTCTAATGCAGGAGTAGATTACAAGTAACTAACTTCGCAATTTATAACCCCAAACAATACAAATAGGATTAAGAAACAAAGAAATAATACCATCAAATAAATCTCCAAGGATACAATACCCATATAGGAGCAAAACCAACCCAAAACTTAACCCGACAGGAGAGAGAAAGATATGTTATAAAGTTGGAGAGAGAGGTGCGGCCACGGTTGTAGGAGTCCAATTGAGTTGCACTCTTGGGCTTAGTCCTAAGGGAGGGTACAAAAACCCCCAAAGTTGAAAGGATTCTGACGGCTGGTTGTGAAATTACAAGCTTTCTTGATTTTCTGACCTAGGAGAGAAAACTGAGAAGAACCTTCAAGAACAGCAGCTGAATGCTTCCAACAGTGACTAGGTAAGGATCGTGGGACCCTTATGAGGCCTGGAATACCCTGATTGAAGGCCTAGCTGAACAGAGTACAGAAGAGAGAAAGAGAGGAGATCGATCTCTCCTATTCCCACTAGGATTGCTGATCGTTCTGATTTCTGGAGACTTTTATCAAAATCTGAACTATACCTCTTGAATGTTACAGCAAATAAAATAAAAAAAGAATAATAAAACAGATAGGGGGTTAAGAAGGGTGAAAGAAAATAAACGTAGTGGCTATCTCAGCCTAGGCTTCTCACCCACAGCTATCTCAACTGCTCTAAGCATTTAGTTGCAAACTTTCTTTCATTCAAATCTGTCCAATAATGGTACATATGCCTCTCTATTTATAGAGGAAAAGTTTACAATCATACTAATAATAGGAGTTAGTTTTCCAATAGGACTAGACACTCCTACTACAACTAGGAATTCAAAATAAGACTAGGACTTGACTTTATGACTCCAGCATGGAGTAGGACTAACTAACTAATAGTCTATATAGGACTTTACAACCAACTAATGGCCTAATGAGACTTTATTGAATTAAATAGCAACTAATTAAACTAATGAATAAAATCTCGTTTTCCTACCTTCTACCCATATTTTAGGCCTATTAAAGTGGTCCATGTCAAAGAAAACCCATGGGATGAAAGGCTCAACACATACATAACACAACCCAAGGCTTATTTGCAATAAAATAAGCCCAAGTGACTTATCTACATCATACTCGACCCAACCTATTCCCCTACCCCTATTCTTCCCTTCATTCTCTTATTTCTGTTTTGTCCATACTATCTTATTTTATTGAATTTCCTAAAGATCCCACCTGGGATTGGATCACTTGTGACCCAATCTTACATTATTTTCCCTTTATTTCACTTGCAACTAGATGGAGTCATAGTTAAAAAGAGCCTAAACAAAGTGCACTCATTGTTATAGAGAACCAAGTGTATCCTATCGACTCAAGGCAGAAAAAAGCTCCATTGAGTTAGGAAAGGCAACTGCATGGTTCTTTTCCTCCTCCTTCCCCCACCCTAGGCACCTCGAAATAACTTCATTTTACTGTTAATGGCTCAAACTACAGCTTTTCCCTTCTTCCTAAATCCTAGACCCATAATTGAAACCACAGTGCTTTTTAGTTTAGTCAAAAACCTGAACTAGATTCATTTTAATTAAAATGATTCGATCATTCAGAACTTGGTGCTCCAAAAGACATCAAGCATGATAAGGATTATTTCCATCACCTATTTCTGGGGCAACATTCAGAAGTTCAAAACTTGTCCACATGGTTGTCAAGGCACCTAGGAAACCCAAGGCGATGGAGGGCCACCTAGACACCCTAATCATGTATTATATATATATATATATTATGCTACTATCAACATAAAAGTCGTATCAATGCAATATGGTTTTGTAGTTCACTTGTTCTATGTTCACCCTTCAGTAGTTGTCAAAGCGTCATCTAGGCATCCATGCGCCTTGGTTTTGGGCCTTCTACAACACCTTGTGTCACCTAGACGCCGTGACAACCATCACCGCACGCTGCAACCCTAACTCCAACCTATCATGGAAGATGGGCAGCAACATTCCAGCATGCAGCCATCCTCCCTATCTTTATGTCTGGTATTGATGCAATTCCGGGGTTTGGAAACCCTGTTGGGTTTGCTTATGGGCCAACACAAAGTAGAAGGTTCAGAAAGGATAATGGCAGAACAGTAAATTAAGTGAAGTTTATAAGGGGATGGCATAGCTGCAATTGAAGAGAATCTTAAAGGGTAACTTAGTAGATTAGATATAAAAGGATTTAGAATTATAGATGGAGGATAGACTTGGAACAAAGTCAAAATAAAGGGTAAGAAGTAATAAATGAGGGAGGGAGCGAGAGAGGGAGGGAGGGAGGGATAATAAGGAAAGTGGGGTCAAATAAACAAGGAAGAAAGAAATCGTTGAAGGCCATCTTTTTGCTTTGGATCCAATATGTTCAACAAAGCAAAAGAAATATAAGATAAACGAAATGCAACAAGTATAAGATAATACTAGAGATATGCTTTAGCAGTAAAAATAGAACAACATCCCAGGAACATCCCCTACAAGGGGTCGGCTACGCGGGTATTTGTCCTCCGCACAGGTCCATCAGCGGTCATACTACAATCCAGCCCTACCAACTGTATATCTTTCCTTACCACTTCGTCAATTCACACATCATAATAGTTTGCTTTGTTCTGCTTATCATAAAACCTCTTGATTCTAAGGTTGACTTCCAAAGTTCCAATTTAGTGTTAATCGCTTCATGGTCTCATCAATCAGTACAATATCATCAGCAAATAGCATGCACCACGGTAATTGATCTTAGCTTTGGTCTGGTGGCATAACAACTGAAACAAATTCATTCATCAAATCTATCTAACATTGATTACAAGATTGCATTTATAGAGAAAATAACAAATTCCTAACTAGACTCAACCTATAACGGAATCAAACTCTAAGACTAAAACTAGAGTTCCAATCTAATTTGGACTCTCAATCCTACATAGCTAACACCAATAAAGAAATAATTATGAGCATGAGGAAAATGCCAGATGATTGAACGAGAAGCATTATATTTCCAATCTACAAAAATTAAGGTGATATTCAAGGATACAATAACAATAGAGGCATAAAACTAAAGTCATACCAAAAAATTGAGGGTGAAGGTTATTGAAGCCCACCTGAAAAAAGAAACTAATATCTCGAAGAACCAATTTGGCTTTATGTTAAATAGATCCATGACATAAGCTATTTACTTACTCAGGAAGCTCATGGAAATATTTAGAGCTTGCAAGAAGGATCTCCATATAATCTTTATTGACCTCGAAAAATCGTACGACAAAGTTCCTAAAGAATTAATTTAGCATATACTAAAGAAGATGAGAGTGTCGAGTAAATATGTGGATATAATTAAAGACCTGTATGAGGACGTGGTGACTAGTGTAAGAGTCGTGGGATGGAAAAGAAGTGAATTTCTAGTTACAATTGTGCTACATCAAGAACCAAATTGAAACCCTTATTTGTTAGCGCTTATCATGGATGATTTAACCAAGAACATTCAAGACAAGGTTCCATGGTGTATGCTCTTTGATGGCGATATTGTTTTGGTGGATGAGACAAAAATAGGGATTTAACGATAAGTTAGAGCTATAGAGATCAACCTTGAAATCAAGAGGTTTTAAAATAATTATGATGCAGTTGCACGATAGACATAGGAAAAAAAATATCTTTTGATTTGATTCTCTTTGGATTTAGAAACAATTTTTTTTTGTATTAGTTAGCTTCTAATTTTATATTAGTTTCCATTTTAAATTAGTTACCAATACTTTGAGTTTTCTTTTATAAGCCATGTAATTCACTAGTAAGAGACAGATTTGAAGTTTTTTGAAGAATTAACACTTGGTTGAAGAATTTTTGGGTGTAGAACCATGACTGCCGACTCCTTTTTCCTTTCTCTCTGAAATCTTCGTATTCCCTTCCTTTTCCTCTTCGACCCCATCTTCTTCCTTCTTGTCTTTATTTCTGTTTGTTACACCTAGCTGCTGCCCTGTTTCTGGCGGTAGTTGCAATCCCAAACAAGGGGATCGAGCTCTCTCACCCTTAAGCTGCTTGGACTAAAACCTTGGTCGAGAGCTCCCTACCTATAGGTGATCAAAACCCAAGAGTATTACCTCCAAGAATAGTTCTGAACTGAGAGATCGAACTGAGGTTCAGTTCTGGTTTGGCAGGTCATCGCCAGATCTGAGTTGCAGGTGCTTGGACCTTCGTTGCTTGCTGTTTGGGATGCTTTCCTGTCGGAATCATCAGACCTGAAGATCTCCAAGCTTCGACTATAATTTTTTGGACTAAAACGATGAACTTGGAAGACCTTCCACTACCGCCTGATTCTCCTCTTGCCGCTGTCGTTGTGTTCCATTGTGTCCGAAGGTTGAAGATGCACAATCTTCTTATTTACAAACAAATCAATTGCAGAAGTTTCACATGAGGTCATATTTTTTTGTTATTTTCACCAAAGACCCTTCTATCTGAAGTTTTGTTTTAAAATTTTCCTTAGTCTAAAATTAATTTCAGAACCACCCCCTTATCCTAATTTTAATTCCTGTTAAGTCCTCTGTCAATTACTTCACTCTAAAAGGCTCCTAAATTGTACCAGAATTTACAAGAATGCCCCTCCACCAATAAATTGAGTTATTTTTATTCTCGTAGGCCCTAAACAATCCGATTTTAGTTCTTGGAATCTGGATCCGCATCAAATTAGGATGGAGATGGATTATATGATGTGTAACTTTAGTTACACCATGATGAATAATGAAATAGTGAAAATTGAGGAGAGAGATAACATAAAGTGATTACTTTAGATATTTTGGGTCACTCACAAATAAAGAAAGTGATATAGAGGATTATGTAATACAGAGAATTAAAGTGTGACAAATGAAGTGGAAATGCACGTTCGAAGTGTTGTGTGACCGATGTATCCTTCTAAAACCTAAGGAAAATTTTATAGGACAGTCGTACAACCGGCTATGATGAATGAAGAGGAATGTTAGGCAATTAAGAAGCATCATATAGATAAGCAATGTGTAGTAGAGATGAGGATGTTGAGATGGATGTGCGAAAAAACTAGAATAGCTAAAGTAAGGAATGACCATATTAGAGATGATTTGGGAGTTGCCTAGTTTCATGATAAGCTTCAAGAAAGTCTTTTGAGGTGGCATGGCCATATTCAACGGAGGCCTAAGGATTCACACCAGTAAGGAGGTGTGATCTAATTTAGAATGAAGGAACTAAAAGAGCAGACCCAAAATGACCATATGAGAAGTAGTGAGGAAAGACATGCATAGTTTAGGTCTTGTCCCGAGTATGACCTTGAATACAGATGATTGGAGGGCAAGGATCCATCTAGTCGACCCTATTTAGGTGGGATTTTACTGATGAGTTCCTGTTGTGTCCCTTACCTTTTATTATTCTTTTTTTGTCTTTACAAGGATCCATGTAGATGTAGCCGACCCCATATAGTTGGGATAAGGCTGAGTTGTTGTTGTTGCTGTCGTTTGATTACAAGCTTATATTTAAAGAGAAAATAAATATTCCTAACTAGACTATAAACCTGCAATGGAAACAAACTCCTAGACCAAAAATAGAGTTTGAAGCTAATTTGAACTCCCAATCCTACGCAGTGACACCAATAAAGAAATAATTAAATGAACTTCAAATTATAAAATATCCCATTAAAGTCCTCAGCAGAACAGCAAGTTGGAGCAGATCTGTCTGAAACAGGGTTTCCGCCAGATTAGGGAGAAAACCTGCGGTTGGGTTTTGGCTGGGCATCAGGGGCTGAAACCCTGGTCGAGTGGCCTCCTTAAGGTGACCTTTGAACACTCCAAAGGGCCTTCAAAGATGCTGGACAGAATAGAAGAAAAGAGCCCTGTCAATTTGGCCCCAAAACCCTGACAAGTTGAAATTGACCTTGGGATTTTGGGCTGGTTTTCAAGCTGACTTTGATCCTTGTTTAGGTCTTCAAGTAGGCTTAGATTTATCTCACAATCACTCTCTCACAACAAGCAATAACAGAAATTAGAGGAAGGAAAGAAGAGAAGAAAGTAAGATAGATGTGGGTGGGATTGACTATCTCAGTTTTTGTACTTCCTCTCTCAGGAGTTTGGGAGTTAGCAATTGCTGCATAAACTTCATTCATTCAATTGTGATTTGTTTTACAACAGCCTCTCTTTAAATAGAGGTCCAAAACTTACCAAATAATAACTTGTTCACAAATAGGAAACTAACACATATTAGTAACTAGATCCTAACTTGTAACTTAAGAAAACTTAAAAACAACTAATAGGGAACTTTTAGAAAGCAAAACAACTTAAGTAAAGTATCTTTGACCAGTCAAAACCATAAAGTGAAAATCACAGCTGGACTTGGGATCGCAGGCCATAAGAGGAACTACTAGACAGCTGTAAAGCAGCCAGGTTTAATGGCAACTGAGAAGGCTTCTAGAAGTCCAACAACTGGAAACTAATATGCAATAAAAAGAGGCATCCTTTGCTGGTCGATGGTCGTTCATGTGGCCAGCAAAGGGTCCAAAAATATGGGGACCAGCTAGGCTCAATACAGCCCAAGGCTGGCGGGTATGTTTTCTTCTTTCTCCTTCGATACTGAAGTCCAAGATGTGGATCTACATCATCCTCACTGCTAGGCCTCCCAGTTAAGACAAGTTTCAGGTAAAAAAAAGCAAACAACAAAGCAATCGAGATGGGCTGCAACCTGGTTTGGTGGTAAACTTTATACCAGGTTCAGATGTAGTTGGAATCCCTTGACAGAGTTATCTAAGAAATAATGGTTCAAGGGTTTGTGACCAAACTACCAAAGCACCCTGTTATCAGATCAAAAAGAACAGAATCAAAGGATTTTGATTCAAATTAGATGGGCTGCAAGTCCCGCCCAAACATGGAAGGAATCAGAAGAAACATAAATAGAAAGGAGGGCGAGATCGCACACGCAACCTACTAGGCAGTAGGCACTGAAACAAATCACTCAATTCATTCTTACTAATCTGCCCTATTAAATGGGTTACAAGCATATTAATAAGAAAATAAACTCCTAAGAAATAGTAGCCCATAAACTAAGAAACTAAAATAAACTCAAACTGATAAACCCAATATCCTATGTAAATACCCAAATAAAAAGACATATTACAATATTACTCCCAAAATAAACCCTATATAATCTACTGGACAACTACCAAACTTGGATCCGATTCTTGATTGGGGTTCTCAAATGGGTTCAGCCCGGTACAAAGTACTGCTCCTGCATCATTCAGTTTGACTGGTATTGAGCAATTAAACCTGTAAACCAACCTGAAACTTATTTTAGCTATTGAGGAATGAGGAGATTGGTTCAACTTTACCTGGTTTTGAGCAACTGCTGCTATAGGGTCCTGGCTGTTCAGGAAGTAGTTTGGGTATGTTCAATTTGAACATATGGTGATTTGGTCATTTTAATAAATAATAAACTTGTTTTTCTCTTTCAGAAAGTAATCCCAAACACAAATTATGATCTGTAATCCTTCCATACAGAATTGCTTGACTGTCCAACGAGAAACAGCAAAGGATAGGTTTGGGTACATACTTTAGTTCAAAATTCTCAAGTCTTCAATTCCCTTCTCTCCCCCAAAAAGATCACCCAGTTAAGGCCTACACTGCCGTCTCCCAAAGGTTTACCAAGATTTAAGTCAATATAGAGAAATCCCATTAACACATTCAACTAACCTGATAAGATTCTCCAGGCCCATAATATAACAGCGCTGGAATAATTCCATGTTGAAATTGGGAACAACAAGATGAAAACGACTAACCATGATTAGCCCACCCTCGTAGCCTCAAAAGCAATCAAGCACATTTAGAAGTTCAAAATAGCGACAGGATTAACGAGTGCAAAGTGCAAATAGCAGGGTCAATAGAACATTAACAGAATTAAGCACTACGTCCAGATAAGGAGATATATTCGTCGAAGTAAACGAAAGAAAGACAGCGATATCATCAGGGTAGTTACCAGAATTAAAAACGGAAATAGTAAAGCAACTTAATGCAAACAAATAGGGGATCGTTTCATGTCTATCACGGTTACGAACAAATGGAATCATGAGCATATATGTTTTTCCCAAAATTTGCTTTTCCTACATTTCGCTGTTACAGGTATGAGTCCCGGTATTCGATCAAAAAGTGAGACTAAACAAAAACTGAAAGCTTACCAGATTCGACTCTTCTGAAATATAATGAGAAATAGCAAATTAACAATTCAGGAACCAACTTCTTCTACTACTACTTCTTGTTCTCGTTCTGCTCCACGTTAGTCGTCTTCTTCTGTCTCAGGCACAGAGTATCAGTTTCTCCTTCCTCTTCCACCAATTTTGTAGAAAAGGCAATTAATATGTCATTCTTCCCCACTGAAGTCTGCAAGAACGGGGACGGGTCGGTCAGAAGAGGGAGGCGACATGGAACGGGATGAGATAAGCCCGGCAGGGTTTGGAACTATTTGAATTAACTTCGACGAACGAATGCCGAAGAACGAAGATCTAGGGTTTAGAAATGTGAAGGTCCGAAAAGGGTGAGAGAAAAAGAGATGAGAATTGAGGAGCGCCGAGCTAAGCCGGTATGATTCCAGTCACGTGAGGACCATCATACCTTGTTAAGTCGTCATTTGGTCGACTGGGGGTTTCGTTTTGGCCCACAACATGACACGTTGCAAATTCACAGATTTTTTTCTTTTCTGGGTGAAAGAAATTACAAGCACTCGTGAGCTATTTGGAGGGATTCAGATCCTCTCCAACGGCTGAGTTATCCATATAAATGTTCGATGGTTGGAAAGATTCGGACACACACTCCCACACATGATTAGATTCATGGTCTTTCGATGCCTTTCTGAACAATCCAATTGCTTGAGAGGATCCCAACTCTAGTTTAGCTCTTCTTTGTATCATTTTCTGAAAAGATTTTGTGCATGATTATGCATGATGCAAAACAAAATAAAGACGTATGTATAACATGAAGGTACATGATATGGATCCTAAACACACGAAACTCTGATCCTAATGTAAGAAAATCAAGGAGAAAAGGCATGGATATGATGAAAAGTGAGCATAAATGGAGATTAACCCTAATCATCTAAAGATGAACAAGAGGAAAATATACATGGCAAACTTAGAACCCATGAATATATGGAACCTACTCTGTCATTTTTTTTTTCTTTTATCAAAATGACATAAAATTGATTAAAAAAAAGTAGCTAAGTACATCAATGTTTGGATTAGCCGTAAAGTGATATTGTTTGTTAACCTACTCTATCATGTGAGCGGTATATTTTATGACAAGTATAATCATGTTTCAAGGAATGGAATCAGGACATTAGTTTGTCAAATCTTACCATGAAAAACACAAAGTTTTAGAATAAACCATGAAAAGCAAGCAATGCCCATATCATTAATAAGGTGTAAGGATTTCATTCCGTAAAATATCATGAGATATTGTGATAGGAAATTTTAAGTTTTGCGACGTGTTTGAGCCAAAATATTAGGTTGTTGTTAGGTTTTATACAAAAAGAAGGTATGAACAAAAACTCATATAGTCCCAAACGTAGAGGGAAAATGAACCATGGCAACATCATCACTCCACACTTCATTGACAGTCCATGTGTCCGCTTTCATCAACTCTATCCCATGAAGGAACCCATCCCTTTTGATGCTAATATTACGTTTGTTAGCATCACACCGTTACCATGGAGAGATGGAAAAGGAAAAACTACTACAAAATGCATGAAAACAAACTATGAGAAAGATGACCTATCTTAGAGATGCAAAGAAAAAAGATGTAGACGTGTCGCGTACAACATTGGTGGCATACAAACAATACGTGAAATATCAACACAGGGATGCGACCATTGCCTAGAAACGTAGAATCATCTTCAAGCAATAACAAGAAAAAGGGCGCAAAAATTAGCGAAGAGGGACGACTTGACGCTTACTTAATCATGATTTGCTAATGATAGGTGTTGAGGCCACCCTTGACCAAAGAAAAAAGCCTCAGGTTTAGCTCGACAGACTTTCTCTCTCTAGCTAACTTAGAGATAGAAAACTCAGTTCTGAAGAATTCTCCCTAAGCAAGACCAGAGAAGGATAGGCTGTGACATCAATCTTGCCTAGTGGTATATAGCCATGTAGATTTCGTACAAAGGGGGCTTCTAGCTAGGAGGCCTATGAGTGACCCAAGATCAATTTGACTTGATTTGAATAAAAGAAGGTGAACCGTGATCATGAATCTAATTCTCCGGAATTATCATGGAACGGTCAAGGTTCATATTATTTTGTATTGAATTAGATTGAATATAATGGACAGATCTACTGCTATTTTAAAGATTTTTTTTTTCACCCGTGGCTCGAGTTGATCTTTAGACCTCTTGACGTCAATTTCTATTAGTCGATGCTGTTTAGAACCACACCTACAAGATTACACAATTTTCAATTTGATTCGATCTGAATAAAAGAAGGTGAATTGTGATCAAGATTCTTAAACTAATGAACAATTATAGGATCAGTCAAGGCTGATAATGTTTTGATATCAATTCAGATCGACCCTTGGACTATACATGCGGATGGGATCGGTCAATACATGTGGATGGGATCGGTCAATGTCGATACTGTTTCGATCCAATCGATACTGAGTTACTGACCGTTCTGTTCCGATTTTTAGAACCACGGCCGTGATAGAATGAGTCTCACCGTTCACCGTGAATGAAAACGCACGAGAATGTACGTGCAAGAAAGTTCATTTCCCTGACTCGCCGTTCCAGAAAATGAAAGATAATGCAAGAGGGCATCAAAACCTCCTCCTTGTCTGCGTGTGTGGCTTTCTCTCTCCTGAACCCAGGAGGAAGAGAGGGGAGGAGAGGAGAGAACTTTTCAGTTGGCCAATTATATCTGTTTCTCTCTCTTCCTCTCGAGACTGGAGAGAGCTCTCTCTCTCAATTCTCATTTCTTGACACGCCTTCTTTGACTCCAATGCCGCGTCATCGTCTCTGTCGACAAAACCGAAGTTGCTCTCTTATAAATATATGCCATCTATAGTTTCTCTGATTCTGCTTGCGTGGTTTTTTCTTTAATCTCCATTAATGGCTCCGATCAAGATCAACCAATCTCCCACTTCTGCCGCTCAAACCTTAACGAGCTCCCAAGATGCTCGGCTTCTGCTCCGTGAGACTCTTCGCATAAACGCCAATCTTGCTTCCGCTCCCTCTTCTACATCTGCAGCTTCTCCTTCTTCTTCATTGGTTGCTTCTGAGAGCTGTGGTCTAAGGGCAGAGTCGAAATTCGGGCTTCTTGAGGAGGGGTTTAACGATTCGAACTTGAAAATCATATGTAGGGAGGAGATTGATGGCAGGCGATGGCAGTATGTGGCAGAGAAGGATGGTTCCGGACGCTTCAAGAAGGGCTCGGTTCGCTCTGTTAGTTTGCAGACTCCTCAGGCTCCTATTGATGTGAGACTTCTTAATTCTGTATATTCCCATTTATTTTTTCCTTTTTGGGTTTCTGGTGATGTTGAAGCTAAAAATTCATCCTATTTCCCTCCTTCCATTATCGTGATTCTCGAGAAAATAATTGAATTCAAGATTTTTTCCCCCAATGACAATGAATACATTCTTAATACTTATTATTGGTATGAAATTCTCGAGTTTGAATTTTGGAGGATATTATTTCGTTTCTTGACTCTAAAGAGATTTGTCTTATCAGTATCCATAAAGTCTGACCCAGCGAGATGGAATGGAGTTTTAAGCTTCTGAGTAAAACTACATTTCTGACTTAACTAGTTTTCTCTTGTCAAATTAGGTTTGCCTTGTCCTTTGTGGCTGAACCAATTGAACCAGCCGTAGAAACGCAACCCTAAAACGATGCAGAAGATAATGGAAAAAATAGAACAAACAATGAACACGGATTTTACGAGGTTCGGCAAGGTTGCCTACGTCCCCGGTGAGATGAGATCCTGCTTCACTATTAATGGAGAATAGGGTTACAGCGCTCGTCCTCACAGCTCTCAGTATTGCTTGCATTACAGAGAAAGAAACCCTCGCTACAAATATATAGCGAAAAAACCCAAATCCAGAAAGTACACAATTGCCCTCAAATAAAAAATTCGAGGCCTCATGCCCCCTTGCAACCCCCACGGCCCGTTAACCGACTAGCGAGACCGCCGTCCTGCCTGTCGAGGCGCTGCACCATTACTCTCTGGGTTAAACTGTGACGGAATACAAGACATCGTACACCAACACCAGTTAGTTCAGAGTCCATCCTTGATTTTTGAACACCAAAAAAATTCATAAAGGAGCACAAATATGGATCACATACTCATACGGATTATAAAATTTTCAATCCAATGTCATGTACTCCTGTGTACTATTTTATATGTACTATGCGACTAGCATGGTATCAACTATATTAGATGTTGGTCATTGTCGTACTGTGTTCTATTCATTGAATATCATCCAACAGATAATTTGCCACACCAAGTTATCCTATTGAGATTTTTTATGAAGGACGAGTTTTATCCTATCGTTATGGATTAAATTTGTAATACGTACAACTATATTTATCATAGACCCATTTCTCATATCAAAATGGGAAAAGAAGAAAATAAAATGCATTTGGTGGATTATGCACACACCTTTTTCTAAAGTATAATTACTTGTTGATGCTGATCAAAAGGGGAAATTTTATCCGACACTTCATGGTGCCAACACTGAATGAGCTGCTTTCAATTGCTTGGCCGGTCAAGATGGACCGTCAGTTATTTGACACTTTAGCCAATTTCTGCTGTTTGCACCTCCTGAGACCCTCTCTGACATGCCTTTATTGGGCATATACTTGTGATTTTCAAGGTTATCGTTCATGCTTGCTGTCTTGCGGCTTGGTCATAACCTTCTAGGATTAGTTCCTCCCCTTGTAGCCTTTTATGTATGACATTCTATTGATATGAGAAAAACAGATGACCATTATATTTAATTCAGAGTGCTTTACTTCTTTTACACCCTCCTGATTTTGTATCTTTGATAAATTTTTTCCTCTTGTCTTTGTTGGTACTATTGATAGAATGAAGGTCATGCAATACTGACTTTTGTACCTTGGTACAGGAGCTGATGTCATTTGTAAGATCTTATGTAGCTCCTGAAGGTTTCCCTGATAGTGTGACACCTTCGTATGTACCATACATGACATGGAGAGCTTTGAAGGTATTCAATATGGCTTGTAATAGAATAGTCAATATTTAACAATTATCTTATTGTGAAGCATAGAACTTCTAATTTCTGTGATTGCTGCCTTTCATTGATTTGATGTTTGCCTGTGCTATATTAGTGATTGTTGAGTGCTCTCTGCAGCACTTTTTTGGTGGAGCAATGGGTGTTTTCACAACACAGACACTTCTGAGTTCAGTTGGCATGTCCAGAAATAGAGCCACTCCAGGGGCTGTTGCTATTAACTGGATTCTCAAGGTAAACTTCATGTGTACACTCATCATAGTCTGGAAATACTTCCATATAATTATTCTTACATTGGCTTTTGCGGTCCATTGTCTATAATAGAATCTAGAAGATCACAGAGGCAAGGACCATGTTCTGAACCAGGATCAGATTGAAGGATTTGAAGAATAGGCAAAATTCCAGGTTTTAATGCAGTTCTGTAGAAATATCTCAGTATTTTCCAATTACTACCCAGGGGCTGTATTTATGAGTAAATACTTCTGAGATTTCAGAAATTAGAAAGAACTGATGTTGAACTAGAAGACTTCCCAAAGATTAACCAAACTGGACAGGGGCTGTAACATCAGTATTGCCTAGACCTGGTGACTATTTTCAAATCAGAATTATTAATTCATAGGAACACTCCAGTTTGTGAGATAGTTCCTCAAGGACCTCAACTGAATATTTTGAGGAACAGAGCAGTGGTTTGCATGTGTAATGTAATGAAGATTAATGTCAGGTTTATGACCGGAAATCAATAAAATCTTAAACTACCAAGTTTGAATGGAAACTAAGGAAAATGAAAGAAGATAGGATATGAATAGATGGGATAAAATGGTCAGTAAACTGGGTATCTGGCCAGGTGATAAAGAAGAAGAATATAGATGAATTAGGGAAGAAATAAAAGAACTGAGAGAATAAGATTATCAAAGGAGGAGTTTGGCGAGAGCACACTGATAGAAAGACTTAGATTAGTCAAGGGTAAAGAGAGAAAACCAGACACACGACGAGCAGCTCAGCAGCTATGAAACCCAAAAAACTTCCAAGTCATTGCATAGTAATTATTATTATTATTATTATTTTTTTTTTTTGGGGGGGGGGGTTTGAGTTACATTCTTGTATCTATTTGCTAGAAAAAAATCAACTCAAATTTGGATTCCTAATCATAATTTAAAACTAACTCAATGACTGACAGAACTAAAAATCCTAGTTAGCAATTATCGATAGCTAAAACTCCCCTATAAGAGTAAATTTCATTTTACTAAAATACACCGAATGAAAATTAAATACTCTTAACTACCCCTAGTGGAAGGTTTAGAGATGGTTCTCCTTGGCCTGGGCTGCCAAATTTGGTCTTGTTTGTCCTGTCAGACTAGTGCATCTACATCATTTGCTCCCCAAGAAGGGGATCTGGATGCTTCTATAAAATGTGGTGAAAACAGTTTAGGTTGGCCTTTTCTTATGGCTGAGTTTATTGGTACTCGTTGATCTGGTTCTTGTTGATCTCCATAACCATGGATATTTGTTGCATCTTCAGCCTCCTATTGTAGTGGACATACAACAAGTCAGCAAGACACTGGGATCCTAATCGGTTCCACCTATTTGAGTGGATGAGCGAAACGTTCTCCAATTTCACTCATAGCTGGGAACATTTTTGGGAGAGGACCTGATTGCTATCTTCTTCAATTGTTCTGCTGCACCCCCATACGACACCCACCATTCAGCTGCATTACAATAAGAAGACATGTTATTTACATTTCACAAATTTTAATACAGATGTAAGCAAGAGAATAAGATCTTGAATTATGTACCAGCATCAATAGTTCCCTGATCAGCCACTGCCGCAGGGGTGTCAAAATTCCCTAAGGCATCCGAAACTTTTAATCTATAGCCATTTGGAAAATTGTTAATGTTATGAACCCATTCGGGGTAATTACTTATTATATATTTATATTCCTAATGAAATACAAAATTCACCTCATTGTTACAACCGCTTGTACTCTACTACTTGTCTTCAACTTGGCAACTACTTGGTTTACTGCTTCTATAAGGTCCAGATTCATCCCAAGTAATTCATCCCAAGTATATGGCTATATTGACACTTAGGGTCTAGGTATTATGCTGAAAATTGACATGTAAGTTGTCAATGTATAGTAATGTAATCTAAAAAAAAAAATTTAGTCACATAACAAAATACTCACCAGCCTTCTGCACTGGATGCATAAGGTGAAGCTCTCAGTGGTCCTTGATAATCTTCAGGAAGCTCCTGCTGCCATTTGGCATCACATTGTAGATATGATCCTTCATATCCACAATAGCATACGAGTGTGGCATAGTGGGCTTGAAAACAGAGTCCACCATCTTCAAGATATAGACAACTGGGGCAAAAAATTTCACCACCTTACTCAGCTGGTGCCAAAACTCCTTAGATGAAAAGGTTGCCTATGCTGCCCTACACCAGGAACCTGACTCCCTCGACCCAAACCACTCCTTAGAGGCGAACATAGATTTGAGTCCGGCCTTCTTCGCCTCAAAGCTTTCAGTGCAACATAGTTTGTGGCGAATCTTGTGAGGTCAGCCTGACCAAGTCACCCCTGCACTTCTCCCTTAGAAGGCTCAATGCAAACCCATGGTTGTATACAAAGGAGCTCACCTGCATCACTCTCTTAACCACACTATGCACCATTTTTAACTTTCCCATGTTTTTTAGATGAGGTTAATGCAATGGGCTGCGCAAGGGGTCTAGAAAAGCCGATACTGATTGTTATTCATCAACTTTGAACAGCCTTCTTGTAGTTGCTTCTATTCCTTCACAATCTGGACAACGTCCTCCACTCCCACCTCATGATCCACCTCCTTTAACAATTTATAAATGTATTTTGCATTATTTTTCTCCTTAGATGCATCCATAGGTTTTAGGAAAACTGTCCTCCTGTCATAGTAAACCATAAAATTAATGGACTTTCTCCTAGGCCCTATCCAACCATCACACATGATAGTCACTTGTAGCTATCCCACATTTCCCTCAAGCCATCTATATACTCCTGAAGCTCTTGTTTCTGTTGGGGCACATACACATTCATCACCTCATATGCAATGGGCCCCCTTACACCTCAGGCAGCCTCAACATCCGTGTCTTGTATTGTCTAGTAATAAGGCCCTATAGTGGCATTTGCTGGGATGGTATGGAATAAAAACCACGTCTTGGCAATTTTATTGATGTATAAATATGTTAGTCTTTGGCTATATTACTTTAAATGTTGCATTTTGATGTCCTGAACCGCCCATGCCCAACCACCTCTCGGTGTTCGAGGCTGCTAGAGCCTCCTTTCCCCTCCCTCCTTCTCCCCCCGACCACCGCATCTCCCCTTCCCATGGCATTAAACCTTGGAATTCTCTTTCAGCTCTGCCCCCTTCCCCTCCAAGGAAACTCTTTCCCTCCACTTTCCCCCCTCCCTCGTCGGTAATAAGAAAGTCGGGCTTTGCCCTTCTGGGTTTCTGGAAATTGAAATTTCCAAATGGAAAAACTGTTTGGTAGGGTACTTCATTGGGACTAAACCTCCCTTCAACATTGTCAAGCTATCCCCAAGCTAGCAATGGAGAACCCAAGGCACGATGGACTCATACCTCTTGGAGAATGGCATCTTCAACTTTTCTATGACAAGTGGGTGAAAAGCCAATCTTCCTCCGCTAATGGGACCAATGCATCCAACTCAGCAAAGTTGACCTTGGCTTTGTTCCATTATGGATTGCTCTCCCCAACCTTCCCCATCACTTCTGGTGTGAACATGGCCTGAGCATTATTGGGTTTGTGATCGACAACCTCCTTTCTTTCGATGAAAGAACTAAGAAAATGGACTGCTTTCCTTTGCAGGATTTGTGTAGAGGTCTTTGCTGAAGCCTTCCCCCCATCCTCGGTCATGGTGATGGACGACGAAGGCTACTCCTTCCACCAATAGGTTCACTATGAGTGGCTTCCCCTAATGCTTAGTCTGTGACGTTTTCGGGCATCACACCAAAGCTTGCACTCCAAAAGCCCAGCTTGCAGCCACGCTTGATGACCCTTCCTTGGCAACGATAACCCCTTCACCTCCCTCTCCGACAACACCATCTACCCCCCCTCGAGAAATCCTACTGCCTTACTGCCCTCTTGAAAATAGATATCCACAAAGCCTTTTGACTCCCTTAAATGAAACTTCATATCTATGGTCCTGCTCAAGATGTCTTTGCCCCCTTTCTTTGTCAACTGGATTCACTTCTGCATCTCTTCCCCTTGCTTCTCTGTCTTGGTCAATGGCAGCCCAGCTGAATACTTTACTTTTTCTGTCGGTATCCCTCCTCCCTAGATCAATCCAATCCTCCATTAGCACCTAATTTCCCCATCCCTAAATGCAAAGCCCTCATGCTATCTCACCTAGCCTTTGCCGATGACCTTATGATACTCTTTAAGGATGATCCCCTATGTCTTCCCTTCACTTTTTAAAGGGCTGTCTGGTCTCCGTATCAATCTTCTCAAGTCCCACCTTTTCTTCACCATAGTCTCTAAGGTTAACAAAGCCCTCCTCCTTCAAATGAATAGTTTTTCCCTTAGTTCTCTTCTCGTTAGGTACCTGGGCTTCCTCTTATCACCGCTAGGTTGACGGCCCATCATTGCACCCCTATCTTGGATCTTATTTGGAAGAGGCTTCAACTTTGGGAAGGCAGACTGATCAATGCTCCAATCCTTATACATATACTGGTCTAGTATATTCAGGCTGCCTCAGTCTACCATTAATTTATATAAATGTTCAATGATTACTGTTTGAGATTGGGAAGATGGATGGTTTCTATGGATTATAATCTAACAGTGGAGTTTCTCATGCTGGTTTGAGATTTTGACCCCAATTTTGTTTCGTCCATATCGAAATTAGCGAGATTTCCCCATTTCGGTGAAATCTTGGCGAGTTTTGGAACCTTGCTTTGAAATGATTGTACTTGTACCACTTTGGTATTTGAGTATGCATTAAAAAAAAAATCTGTAAGAAAGAAGGTGGCTACTGTTAAATAGTTTCTTTTTTGACTTGCTTTTTTCAGTCTTATCCTTTGACAGAAATAACTGTTTGTAACTAGATGAAAGATCTAATGAAGAAATCCATATTCAATTATTTATCAAAGCACAAAGTGGATAAATACACAGAAAATGTAGAATGCAAAGAAAAATGTAAGAATTCCATAACATGCAAATGTGCTTATGTGGAAGTTCTAAGGGAAAAAGTCTCAATGTTCAAAAGATATAGATGTAGAATGTATTGCTATCGAGCTGTAAATGGTGATGCATGATCCCATGCATTTTTTTTTTTTTAATGCAAGATTGTTCAAGAAGTTGCTTCAGATTAATATCCTTACATCTGTTATCTCAGTTCTCCTATATTTTTTTTTTCCCCTTCTTTTCTCTCTTCTATTTGCCCTGTTTCTTTCTCCACTTCTTCAGTTGAGAAAGTAGTTTCAAGTTGCGTGACTTTTAATTCTGGGATCTTAAGAGATTTGTAGATTATAAGCTTACTAAAGGACAAGTGTCAAGTTGCATGACTTTATAATTTGGGATCTTAAGAGATTTTTAGATTATACATTATTAAACTACTAGTGTCAAGTTGCATGACTTTGTATTTTGGGATGTTAAGAGATTTTTATATTTTACACTTATTCCATTTGAATTATAAGTTATGGAATCTTTGTAGGATGGAGCAGGTCGTGTTGGTAAAATGCTTTTTGCACGGCAAGGAAAGAAATTTGACTATGACCTGAAACAGGTAAACTTGCACTAGAACTTCTTGATATATTTTTTTTCTTTTCTGCTGAACCTTGTTCATTGACTGCTGGGAACCAAAATTTGTTTCAGCTTCGGTTTGCCGGTGATCTTTTGATGGAGTTAGGTGCCGGTGTAGAGTTGGCAACTGCTGCTGTGCCACACCTTTTCCTGCCATTGGCTTGTGCTGCCAATGTTGCCAAGGTTGGACTCTTTCCTTTTACTGTTTCACATGTCTTTAGCTGAAGAAACTCGGCACAGTCTTATTTGTGTTTCCTTTCACTTGTAGAATGTTGCTGCTGTAACATCAACATCAACTCGCACACCAATTTACAAAGCTTTTGCCAAAGGCGAAAACATTGGGGATGTCACCGCTAAAGGGGAATGCGTTGGAAATATTGCAGATTTGGTATGGATTGCTACTGTTCTTTCCTAAGCAGATTCTGATAGATGTCTCTACAATGATATTTTCAATTTCTCTTGAGTACTGATTGTTGTGGGTCTTAGAATTATTCTTACTACTTTCCACAGTATAAGTGTTGATTTTATGTAATTTTGTTATCCTTAGAAGAGGATACTACATGTTTTATATATTTTCTAGTTGAAGCTAAAGTTGGTGATTTTGTTTGATCTTTTTGTCTTGTGAAGCTTGGAACTGGGCTGAGTATCATGATCTCAAAAAGAAATCCGTCCTTGGTGACTACGTTTGCACTCCTCTCGTGTGGATATGTTCTTAGCTCTTACCAGGAGGTTTGGTTCTTGAATCCTCAGTTGGCATTTTTTCTTCTGCACTATTTGAAGTTGTGTTAGATCCTGGTTCATTGCCGCTGATTTGGTTGTGGCCAGGTAAAATCTGTTGTTTTGCATACTTTGAACCGGGCAAGGTTCACTGTGGCAGTGGAATCGTTCCTTAAGACAGGTTAGATTTAATCCTTCATAAGCCAGCATAGCAGATGCGGTTTTCTCATCTCATGTCTTTATTATGTCTTCTTCAATTAGATTAGGCAAAGCCCCCAATGGAAGTTCAGAAAATGTGCTACATCTCTGATATCTTTCTTTTTGCCATCTTTCAATATTGTAGGACGTGTGCCCACATTGCAGGAGGGAAATATGAAGGAAAATATCTTCAGTTTCCCTTGGTCAAGAAATAAGCCCATTGTTCTGGGTACGCTTAGAATCTTCTGATCATAACTGCTTTTACTTGCTCCTGATGTTTATATTTGTATCCTTATTTCAAACTGAAGTTTGTTGTGACTGTTTTTGCAGGAACAAGGTTTAAGGACGCATTTCAAGATCCTGGTTCATTTCTTGCCATACAACCTCTATTTGAAGTACACTTCATCACTGTACCTCTGATATCAACTTTTTAACGGAAATGCTACTTCACACTTCTCTTCAACCAATTGTAGAAAGAATCTATTATCTTTTCTCTTTCTCACACACTATTTTTCTCTTTACTTCCATCACAGAAAGAGAAGTACTTGGTGACATACAATCCTTCGAAGGGTAACGTGTATGCCTTGCTCAAGGATCAAGCAAAGTCGGATGACATTCTAAAAGCTGCTTTCCATGTGAGAATTTTACTTGACGTCTTATTTTAGGTGTATTCTTCATTATTGTTCAGAGGGGCGCATCTAAAATCTGATATGAAACAGGCTCATGTGCTTCTGCATTTCATCCGTTCCTCAAATGAACGTCGATCTTCTCATTCAAAACATGGTGCATATGATGGTCCTAATTTTGATGGATCCCCGTCAACTCATTCTGTTTTGATCACTGCTGATCTTGAGGCTCAAATTGCTGAGTCTTGCAGAGTGGTGTCTAGTTCATATGTTTTCTTTAAGAGGAAAGCTGCAGAACAGGTAGAAGACATAAAAATCAACGCTTGTTTGTAATGTTTATTTTAAGTTCTGTGCCATTCCCCTCTTATATATTGAACATGACAAAGAAGCATATTAGACATGGTTGAGCGAGGAAAAGAATGTATCGTGGACCAAGATGCCTTAAAAAAAAATTTCCTGGAAAACAACGTCCAGAAATTTGAAATGGAAGTCATTTCCAAAATTTTGCATGGTATTTCAGAAAAAAACAAATTTCTGGTTTCATCTCTTCCTGTGAAATATTTTCTATTGACACAACCAGAGCTTAATAAGAGAATCTGAACAGATGACAAATAATACAAATTAACATGCCTCTGGACTGGCCATAGTTTCACATTCATTTGTTTTTTTTGGCCCCCCTTACAGTTGATTGTTGATTTTACTTCTTGCAGGGATGGGTAATGTCAGAATCACTTCTCAACCCTGGGCGAGCTCGACTATATTAACTACAGCATTAGAGAAGATATCTTCACTCTTGACCATTGTAGCACAATGTTCAGGGCCGCTTTTCTAGTTCTTAGGAAATTTTACTCGTGAAAGCCGGATGAGATTTATTACACAAGGCCTTCCACATAATGCTGAAGGGACCATGGGAACCATGTTTTCTCTTGCAAAGTTGGTGTAGTTGTTTTCACTGGTATCTGAGAGCTTGTTAAGCCCTTAATGGCCATGCTTTGTGCCTGCCCTTAAATTATTTGGTTAATCACACACGAGATGAAGACAATGCAGTGGGGGTTTCTGTTGGTTTTGAGGAACCCAACCTGTTTCCATAAAGCTGTGAAGTGTGACTATACAATCTTTATCTGCCTTATGGTTTGTTATGTAGAACAGGGTACCAATTTTGTTGATTTGATGACGCGTTTCTTTCCCTTTTTCTTCTGAAGGGAAGGGGTTTCTTGTGTTGCAGATGTAGTAAATTTGATTTATTATTATGCCTTGTATTCTATGTCCAGGCATTATTGTAATTTTCATTCACAATTTAGAACTCAGAAATCTGTTTTGGTACCAGTTGTCCTTTGATGTTTGCATATTAACAGGACCATTTCCAAGGTAACCAAGCTTGGTCTGGAAGGTGTAACGCTCCAAAGATGGACGAAGAAACAGAGAGGCAGGCTTTTTTCTTCCATAGGGATTGAGCGCCTGAACCCTCCCAAGCCCTTGGCCCAGGTTGCTGGAACTGTTGACGTGGGACCCCCTGAAAGTGTTCTTTGCCCCAAAGTTGTTCTTGGCCCAGGGTTTCTGGAACTGTTGAAGAGTCGCAGGTTCAAAATAGAGGTTGCCATGATGCCGCCATCCATGAGGCATTAAAATGCGAATTGGACTGCACCAGTAAAAAGGCAACTTGGGCAACCAAAACCGTTTACCTAATCGAACCAAGCCATTTATATCGAAATCATAAAATCATTTAGTAAATGGTTTGGTTTTGGTTTCAAGTTTAAAACCGATTAGTTAAATATTCAGGGTCAGTTTTAATCATTTAACCCATTGGTTTCAAACCGAATTGACACATTGAAAATTGACCGTTTAAACCGTCAAAATTGATTCAATAAACTCGTATAACGATTAAATATTTGATTATTTTAACAAAACATAATTATTTAATTTATGGAAGAATTAAAGGCCATAGAATTTGTCTATTCAATAATTTAATCCTATTATGTAGTTAAATCCTTGCTTGTTAAATGTCTCATTTAATTTGATACAAGATTGAAACATTTATCAATAAAAGCAAATTTCAATAAGCATGCGAATAAACTAACAAACCGATTACTAACCGTTTAGAAACCGTATGGAATTAACCGCGATCAAAACCATTTAAAATCATGAAACTGACACCATTTAAAAACTGTTTAGTAAATGGTACGATTTTAGTTTCAGCCAAATAAATGTGAACCGAACTGAACTGCACCGTATACACTAAAACTAAACCGATTAACACCCTTACATGGTGCTATTCAGAAGGTGGACCACAACGCAATGGTGAGGTGGTTCCATTGGGACCTAGTGTTGTTGGTTCAAGTCGGGAACAGCCTTTATGTGAGAGGAGGGGAGGGGGTTTAAGGCTGTGTACGTTGTTTGCTCAACAAAGTAAAGTGCGCACCAATTCCTGAATGATCTGTCTCTGCTATCCATTGATTATGTTCAGTGCACTTAGCTTGTTTCTTTCTGAATTGCGGCTTTCAATTAATTATGGGTGTTTAGGATTGTTTACTTTTTGATAAAAGGCACACTTAACATTGCTTAAAGTAGAGTTTAATTGGCTAATCAGTTTGGAAGAGAATGATATAGTCTACAACATTTTTAGACGAGCTAATAGTTGGTGGAACAGGAATGGTTCTAAAAGAATTAGATGATATAACCTCCATGAGTCATCTTTTATAATAAGAAATTAAGGAGTCAATTAGTGAGGGCTATAAACAAAAAAGGTTCATGGAAACATCAATTACAGCCTATGTTTACCAATCAAGCCCTAATTGAGTTAATTGAGTATCCTAAGTCTAGGTTGATATCCCTAAGGCAAGGTATGTCCATTCTTTCCTGCCATTAGAGTTACTTGTTAGATAAATCATATATGAAAATTCAGTTTTACCAAACAGCTCATTTGTGCACATGGTTCCTACTTAGATTAGTCCTCTTTGCTTAAGATGAAAATATTAGGGTTATGATCTCTTCAATAGACTTCGCAGTGTGCTTTACTTTAATCTGCAATTTTGCATGGCCTGTAAGTGGTAAATACCTCCTTAGTTGCTTTAATCATGGAAATGATTTCCTCAATAGACTAAGCAATCTCTTGTGCCAAACGCCAACCTACTGAATCAGAATTGTCATAAACCATGGGATCATTGTACTTCATTTCACTTTTCTTCCTCACCATCCGAAAGAAATCAATTAGATTGGAGTGAGATTCTCAGCCTGAGCTTCCCTCTGCAGGACTCCATAATAAAATAAGAACATGACCATAAAAATGAAATACAGTTACACTGCTCTGCAAGTGCATTGCCTCATTTAATAGGACAGGTCAGATAGGGTATTAAATATGGCTCAGATGATCACGCCTCAGGGTTCCAAATATTTAAGAGGCCTATTAAATGAATTTTTTTTTTTTTTAGGTTCAATGTTCAAGGGCCCTCAAGAGGCCTCAGAATTCATTGCAATTCTCTAAATTAAATGAAAGGGTAAATTGGCACTTTTTCCTCCTATTTCATATGTATATTAAGATTTTAAGCTTGTGGTTGATATGTATTCTCGGAATAGATTATTAGTTTAGAATGATATGTATTCTCGGAATAGATTATTAGCCTAGAATCCATTCTCAAGCTAAAAGATAGAGAAAATTGGGTTTCAAAAATGTATTATAGACTTAAAATCTATTTCGTGAATTTATACCAAACACAGCTTAAGATAGGATGTTACCATACCTATCTTAGCTCTTAAGTAGCTAATTTTCCCTTCAGTTCCATCCCAATTCCGGCTGATTTGGAATGATAATTTTTTTGCCTACCAAAAAATTAATTTTTTAAGGTTTTCCAGCCGATTTTAAGATTTTCATTTGTCAATTATTCAACCCGATCCTTCGGATGATAGATTCTGATAAAAAAAAATTTTTTTTTGGTAGAAAATTCTGATCACTCAAACCTTGATATCCTCCTGAACATCCCAACCAGATAAAAAAAAAAAAAAAAAAAAAAAAAAGA
>NC_056563.1:11656243-11674387 GCF_013358625.1 Macadamia integrifolia | reverse complement strand
AAAAAAAAGAGAGAGAGAATAAAAAAAATCTCATTGCACTACTTAGATTTTTCTTTTTTGGGTGGTAAACGCACTACTAGATTCATGCACACAAAGGTGGTGTGACCTTCCTTGAAGGCTTGAAGAGGAAAATAACAATGGTAAAAGAAGTCATTTTCTTTCTGAAATGTGAACGTTATGGTTAAGGTCAAGTTCCCCACACCCATTAGTTATGAGGGTTGAAGTTAGGAAATGGTAGGTGGAATCATCATTTGCAGAATTTAAGAGAGGATACCTCATACCCTAAATATATATTAAGTATATTTGTTTGTTGCATATGATCTCTATGAATGACTAAATTAACTCTCATCATAACAGCTCAAATTCATAGTAAAGCTTTAGTTGAATTGGACTTGTGGTTAGTAATTGTGGTTGATCAGTCATGAAATGCATTGGAAAAGTGGTTATTATTATTGTTGATTATTATATATGCATGTGAAAGATGATAGTACTATTAAAGCTGGTTTTAATTACAGGTGTGGCAGCAGGTCTTACTTAGCCTCAGGCTCTCATCTCTCATCTATTGAATTAATGAAACATGCACCTCTCCTGCATGCCTAGTGGCCCTGCAATTGAATTATGTGACAGACAATATTGCCAGATTAAGCATCTCAATCCCTCTAACTCATCTACTACTAACCTCAATCTGATTGGCTTTCTGCCACCTCTAGTGAGCAACCTACAATATCATTGCATCTCTTCACTCATCCCTCCTACCCCCTCTCTCTCTCTCTCTCTCTCTCTCTCTCTAACCTACAAATGATGTGGGAAAGGAAATAACAAATATTGCTAATCCACTTGTGATATTTATTCCAGCAAAAAGAGAAAAAAAAGGAAATTAATAACAAATAATTTCAACAGAAACCCCCCACACCCAAAGAGAGAGAGAGAGAGAGAAAGGGGGAGAATATTGTTAATCAATCTTATAGCATTGCTGATTTTTGATGAGTGGGGGGATGAAGTGAATAATAAGTGGGTCTGAATACCATGCATTCATACATCCAAAATATATAAACGAAGGTGAATAGAATGCGAAAAGATGCACATCAATACCAACAAAGATACTAGAAGCAATAAAAAAACAAAAGATGGCCTATCTGAATTAATTTTTGGAGCTACTCCACACTCCACAGTACTTAGGATTCAAATGCTTTTCTTTCCCCCCTCTCTCTAACAAGAAAGAAAGAAAAAATGGAATTAAAAGATGAAGAAAAGAAGAGACCAGCTCCATCTTAGCAACTCCAATGATTGAAAAGGTACATAAAAAAAAGATGGCCAAGAAATCCAAAATTTGAATCGCAACTACAAAAAATTAAGTATCCAAGTGGGTAGCTTAAAAATAGAAAAGGAAAATGAAACTAGGATCAAGAATTATTAGCTAAGAATTAGATTAGAGCTTAGATTACCAATTAAATCTATTCTGGACAAACATGCATGGAGAATGTCAACCCTCAACTCAAACTCTGTCAAACCATCTCTACCTAAACCACATTACACTGCCAATAATATGAGTAAAAATAAAAATAAAAATAAAAATAAAAACCCTAAATAACAAGAGGAGACAATAGTCAAATAAGGAAGATGGAGCAATGTAGAAGAGCAGTAGAGTTTTCAAGATACTGCAGCTGCATTCTTCTTGGCCAAGTTGTGCTTGTTGTTGTGCATCCACACCTTGAGGACTCTCCTCTTGACACCTATCTCTTGACAGAATTGCTGCACCACAGACTCCTCTTGCTTCTGCATCCTCCACCCTACCTTCTCTGCAAAGCTGAGCATTTTCTCCTTCTGTTCTTGGGTGAACTTAGTCCTGAACCTCTTCTCCACCAGCTGGGGTGGCCTTGGGACAATCCCACCACCACCTTCCTGCTCATCAGACTCTGAAGGGAGGGACATTATCATCTGGTGGGGTGGAGCTTGTGCTGCCCTGAAAGCTCCAGCGTGATAACCCAAGGCCTCAGCAGGGCCCAATATACCACCAACCTTGTGTGGGCTTGGGCCCAGAATGAGCTTCCTTCCCAATCCCATTCCCATTCCCACCCTGTTGAGATGTGGGTGGTGGTAGCAGTCACAGGAGGAGGGCTCACCTTCAATCTCTTTCCTGTGGAAGTTCCTGTGGCAGTTGCAGGCTGAGCACTTGAGGGCTTCTAGGGTACCCTCTTCTCCACTAGGCATGAACTCTCCACACCCATCTGTGGCATTCCCACCCATGGCTGCTGCATGGTTCTTCAGGCATTCCCTGTACCTCACCACTTTCTTGTAAGGCATGTGATCCTCTAGGGCTGGGGTTATGGGGCCATTGGAGGGCAGCTGTGGTGATGAAGAAGGGATGATGTGGTTAATATGACCCCCAGCATAAGAGGTGGTTATTGGAATTGGGATCTCTTCTTCTTGACTTGAAAGATTCATTTCTTTCTCTCTCTGTGTTTGTTTGTTTGGAGACCAAAAAGAAAGAAAGAAAGAACAAAATCAGAGAAAACAATTAGAGGCAAGAATGATTAAGGGTAGAACTTGTATTTGGTCCGGGATTCTTGAGACTTGTCTTCAGGAATGTCCCCCTCTTGGTTTCCATTTTTTCCCCCTCTTAATCGGTAATGACCCACTAGAGACTTACTACATCAACTTCTCTCTGCAAAACTTGATCTGAAAAAACACATTCTACAGCAAAAACACAGGTTTTAGGGAAAAGGAAGTTTAACAAAGTTGGAATAGAGCTATGGGAATTTAATAACAAAAAGAAAAAAACAAGAGCAAGTAAGAGCTGAAGGAGAAGAAGAGGGGAAGCTTGAGAGAGAGAGAGAGAGAGAGAGAGGATGGAGATGAGAAAATGAAGGTGGTTTTGTGGTTGGGATTGCTAGTCAAGCACTAAGTAAGAGCTTATAGTAGTAGTGAGAGAGCAGAAAAAGGATTGCCGGTGTAAAAGAGAAGGGGGACAAGGAATAAAAGCAGAGTTTACAGACAAAGAGGAAGACAGATGGTTTGAGAGAGAGAGAGAGAGAGAGAGAGAGAGAGAGGAAAAAAAAGTGGGGTTCTTGCTTTGCTTGCACTATCAGGCATCAAGCTTACGCCATACAGAGGCAGTGGTGTCAGAGACTGTAACAGAGAGATGGAGAGAGAGAGAGAGAGAGAGAAGCAGTGGTCTCAGACCGTAATAGAGAGAGGGAGAGACCCCACGGAAGAATTTAGGAAAAGAAAGAAAGGCCTTAAATCCTCAAGGAAGAAATCCAGAAAGGAAATGCTTTAAAGTATTAAGGGAAATACCAAGACTTTCCAAATTATGAGTAAGTTGACTGAAACCAAAACGTTATTTATTTAACGAGACAACTTTGCCCCTCACAATTGTATTTTTGCCTCTTTTTATATTTATTATTATTTTTAAACGTGTTCTAATTAACATTTCTTTTAGTCCTGAAAATACCATTTTGGTCCATAAATCTTTCCCTTGTATAATACATTTTTGTCACTATCCATAAATCATAAACCAATAAGCCTTGGCCTAAATAAATGCTGAAATGGTACTCTTATTTAATTTTCAGAAATTCTGTTTATAAAGATAGCTTATTTCTATTTATATCTTCAATTAAATTAATCCATAGGGCAATTGGGTAAAATAATATCTTCCCATTTTTATTTGGGGTGTTGGGGTGGGGTGGGAGAGGAGGAAACTTCAAACTTGAAAGCTAATATTATAAATTCTGAGAGGTTGAATATTATTTTCCTTTTTCTTTTTCATTTTCTTCTGGATATGTAGAATTATGGGTGAATATACTTAGTTCTGAGGCTATGGTGATGGTGTTCTCCTCTCTCATTTATTTGCATAAGCAGAATGGCCCAAACAAAGTCACTACTACCATGATGTCCTTTCCAATATTTGAAGGTCAACCGTGCTTCACCCCAAAGGAAAGTATTGGTATTATATGGGTGAAAGACTGCAAGTAGAGGGAAAGAGAAGGGTACCCTACAACTACCAGGGTTTCTCTCTCTCTCTCTCTCTCACACACACACACACATACACAGTGGAGAGAGAACCTTATAAGGGGTATTTCCATAGAGGATGATGGAGGAGAGAAGCATATATAAGTGGTTTTAGGACAAAATTCATTGAGAATTTCAACAAACACATCATTAGAAACGCGGTTTATTAGGTGGATTATTACTCACACCCCTCTGCTACCATACGAACATGTTAGTGTTGTTAGGTGGTGGGGCTGGGAATGGGATGATATGGGATCCCACCTTTCCTGGAGGACCTCTGAAATTTCAAGTTTCAACTCTCTCTCTCTCTCTCTCTCTCTAATACTGTGACAACTTAGCTTGCGACCCCACTTCCCTGTCCTGAAATATTATTATTATGGTACGTACCTGACAGAGAGGAAGATGATTCAGGAGGAAGATGATTCAGAAAGCAAACATCGTTCTTTCTATCGTGTTGGGAAATAAAAACTAACCCAGATGGATATATTTGTGAAAGTCTTAGCGTGGCTGATGTCCTCAGTCACGTTCAAGGAATTATGCATGAAAATCATATATCCCTCACTACCCTTCAACTTGAATGCAACGTCACCCATACATGGTCCTCGGCATATTTAAGTAATATTAAATCATATGGGGTTTGCTAACCTTAAGATAGTATAGTGAATCTTCCGCATGGTGGAGAAAAACTCTTTTTCTCCCCGAGAAAATGGGGAAGTGTTTTCTGTAGAGGAGTGCGATTTCTAAATGAGCATGAGGACCAATAAAAGTGCATGAGGCATCCACAGAGATGTCATTTTTTATTTCATGGGGACGAGTCAGTCATTTCGTGTCCCATGTGTCTGGGTGCAGTGGCTACGTTTCCCCACATAAATCTATTTATTTGTTGGGGAAATTAAAGCAAGTTAGTCGTACGTGGTCCTCATGCCAGCACAAAGCCCAATGAGGGAGAGAGTTCATGGGCATCAACAAGCGTAGGTTTTTTTTTTTTTTGTATTTTACATGGGTATGGTGTCATTTCGCCATCCTCTGTGTTTGCGTACAAGGGCTGGACGACCAAGGAACATTCTTTTTCATTTTTTTCTTAAATTATATATTGGAGCAAAGTTCTCCGTGGGAGATCGCAGCCTCCGCCATAGTTTATCTTTCCTCCATATGTGAAATGATCTTAAATGTTTTATACTCTTAATTGAATTAAAATATATATATATCTATATATATATATATATATATATAGGCAAAAGGGTTTTAAAATTGAAATGGACTCAATGGGAATTGGGAATGCTATATCCGAAATATCCTTTTATATATTCATACAGTTTTCTTGAGGAATTCATGTGTTTTTTTTCAAGTGAGTCAATGATTTATAGATCCTTTTATTTCAATCCAAACCACTTTATTCTTCATTATCCATTTCCTTTATTCCATCTCACCACATTTAAAGACTCTTCTTTTCATCTTTAAGTTTTTGTTTTATCTCCTTTCTTCATCTTGTACTATTAGTAATTCTCCTCATCAACTTGGTCATCTCGATATCTACATCTTTGTGGGAATTATTATTGATACCAATAGATTTTAATTTCCCTTTTCGCATTTAAATTGCTGGAAAAGTAATCTTCCTTTTTAAAGCAGTTATTATAGTCATAATCATAAATTAATCTCTTCTAATAAACTAATAACTGATGAAGTGATTATTGGAAAGTGAATTTCATTTTAGTAGTGTATTGAGTATAATTATGTGAAAAATTGTTATTCATTACTCCCCCATCCTTAACAAAATACTCCAATACTTACTATTTTTTTTTTTATTATTACCAACATAAACACGTAGAAAAAGTTAGGTTTTCGAGCTGAGAGGGAGGGTACACACACTCTCTCTCTCCCCCCGCATGAAATGACTTCAATTATTGCCGTTCTGTGTCTAAAACTATTTCATCGCACCTCATTGATGCATCCTTCTATCCAACTTGTTCAGAGAATGCTTTCTCAAAAAATTAAAAAGAGTAAGTAAAAAAAATAAGAGGAGTGGGTGCAAAATGTAACATTTTAGAACAATTTAGAGTAAGAAAATGTTTGGTCATCTCTCTCATTTTCCTGCTGGCCTACCCCACCCCCAATCCTTGCACAATGCAATGCCATGAATTTCATTCATTACTGTGATCATGAAAGGAATCCGGACAATTAGTGAAGTATCAAAATTACCCACAGTAAGGGTGAGAAATCTATTAATTGGTTTTAGAAAAAGTGTTATCTAAAAGCTAAGCTTGCAGTAGTGACTAATGATCGATAGGTAGAGGGATTTCAAGAAGTAAAAGAGAGGCTGTGGGCTAATTAGTAAATGGTGTGAGACAAAACTTCTGACATCAAGCTTTCGATTATAACCTCTACTTGTAATGACTCCCCAAGGAACATTAGTCTCCTGGGGTTTTTCCTCTATGATTCATGACTCATCATCTTAGAATGGGTCTTGTATTTTATCTTATTTTTTCTCCTCTCGTGCTGTATTTTTTTCTTGATAATAATTTTTTTTTATAAAAAAAAAATCTAACATAATTCATAATTGAGAGTTAATAGAAAATGTAGGGTTCCACATTGGCATTTGTTTCCCCGAGAACCTAAACCCCCTTGGCCAATCGACCAAAGGTAGCTCTCCTTGACTGAATTGGTATTTCCATGTTTGGGTTTGACCATTTCCTGCCTCTACGAGCTTCCATGCTTAAGCATAAATGTGCTGCATTGGCATACTTGTGTTCTACAACCAATCTTAAGCATCAGACAACATTGGTTAAACTTGACTTCTCTCATCCATGGTGTGTTTTGTGTAATCCTCTAATGTCCTAACTTGTAGGTTTGCTACCTTGTGAGAACTTGGCATATATTATTTTATTTTTGGGATGAATAAATTATTTTTTTCTTAAAGGCTATGCCTAGGTAATACTAAAAATTCTCTCTTTTTTTATGAGTGTATCATAATTTACTTTTTGGGGAAAAAAAGCCCACAATGTCAGTGTGTAGATTCCAGTGTACATCTCTCACATCTCATCCCATGGACCACACATTCTCTCTTTTTTCTGCAAAAAAGAAAAAAAAGAGGAACTCTCTCGATATTAAACGCTTCCTAGTCAACAATTCTAGCTTCTCATTAGTGGGAAACTACAATCTAGCAATATAGTGATTTCTTTCCTTTGTTTTTACATTGAATGGGATTAGGCAATTGGAAGATACTTCTAATTAAATGGCACATCTTATAAAATTTTAAAATTGAATGCACATATTTACCTTAGATAAATTTTATATCACTCCATTGAATTTGGAGAATTTTTTCAAATTTCAATTTCTCCACACATTGCTCATCAAACAAATAAAAAATAAAATGATAAAAAAATAAAATTCCCCCACATATCGATGGTCGTATATGTTTAATAATTATAGCCTCTGACTCTTATCACATTAATAATGTCCTTTGTTATTTATATTGATTATTGATATATGGTTTATATTTTCTGATTTTGGATTTTTTTATGTAGAAAAATGATAATATTTTTTTGATCTATTAGTAGGCGGATCCACAAGTTGGGAGAATAAGCCAATTCTAATATATCGATCGGATNCTGAGGCTATGGTGATGGTGTTCTCCTCTCTCATTTATTTGCATAAACAGAATGGCCCAAACAAAGTCACTACTACCATGATGTCCTTTCCAATATTTGAAGGACAACCGTGCTTCACCCCAAAGGAAAGTATTGGTATTATATGGGTGAAAGACTGCAAGTAGAGGGAAAGAGAAGGGTACCCTACAACTACCAGGGTTTCTCTCTCTCTCTCTCTCTCTCTCACACACACATACACACAGTGGAGAGAGAACCTTATAAGGGGTATTTCCATAGAGGATGATGGAGGAGAGAAGCATATATAAGTGGTTTTAGGACAAAATTCATTGAGAATTTCAACAAACACATCATTAGAAACGCGGTTTATTAGGTGGATTATTACTCACACCCCTCTGCTACCATACGAACATGTTAGTGTTGTTAGGTGGTGGGGCTGGGAATGGGATGATATGGGATCCCACCTTTCCTGGAGGACTTCTGAAATTTCAAGTTTCAACTCTCTCTCTCTCTCTAATACTGTGACAACTTAGCTTGCGACCCCACTTCCCTGTCCTGAAATATTATTATTATGGTACGTACCTGACAGAGAGGAAGATGATTCAGGAGGAAGATGATTCAGAAAGCAAACATCGTTCTTTCTATCGTGTTGGGAAATAAAAACTAACCCAGATGGATATATTTGTGAAAGTCTTAGCGTGGCTGATGTCCTCAATCACGTTCAAGGAATTATGCATGAAAATCATATATCCCTCACTACCCTTCAACTTGAATGCAAGGTCACCCATACATGGTCCTCGCCATATTTAAGTAATATTAAATCATATGGGGTTTGCTAACCTTAAGATAGTGTAGTGAATCTTCCGCATGGTGGAGAAAAACTCTTTTTCTCCCCAAGAAAATGGGAAAGTGTTTTCTGTAGAGGAATGCGATTTCTAAATGAGCATGAAGACCAATAAAAGAGTATGAGGCATCCACAGATATGTCATTTTTTATTTCATGGGGACGAGTTAGTCATTTCGTGTCCCATGTGTCTGGGTGCAGTGGCTACGTTTCCCCACATAAATCTATTTATTTGTTGGGGAAATTAAAGCAAGCTAGTCGTATGTGGTCCTCATGCCAGCACAAAGCCCAATGAGGGGGTGTTCATGGGCATCAACAAGCGTAGGTTTTTCTTTTTTTTTTTTTTTGTATTTTACATGGGTATGTTGTCATTTCGCCATCCCCTGTGTTTGCGTAGAAGGGCTGGACGACCAAGGAACATTCTTTTTCATTTTTTTCTTAAATTATATATTGGAGCAAAGTTCTCCGAGGGAGATCGCAACCTCCGCCATAGTTTATCTTTCCTCCCTATGTGAAATGATCTTAAATGTTTTATACTCTTAATTGAATTAAAAAAAAAAAAAAAATATATATATATATATATAGGCAAAAGGGTTTTAAAATTGAAATGGACTCAATGGGAATTGGGAATGCTATATCCGAAATATCCTTTTATATATTCATACAGTTTTCTTGAGGAATTTATGTGTTTTTTTTCAAGTGAGTCAATGATTTATAGATCCTTTTATTTCAATCCAAACCACTTTATTCTTCATTATCCATTTCCTTTATTCCATCTCACCACATTTAAAGACTCTTCTTTTCATCTTTAAGTTTTTGTTTTATCTCCTTTCTTCATCTTGTACTATTAGTAATTCTCCTCATCAACTTGGTCATCTCGATATCTACATCTTTGTGGGAATTATTATTGATACCAATAGATTTTAATTTCCTTTTTCGCATTTAAATTGCTGGAAAAGTAATCTTACATTTTAAAGCAGTTATTATAGTCATAATCATAAATTAATCTCTTCTAATAAACTAATAACTGATGAAGTGATTATTGGAAAGTGAATTTCTTTTTAGTAGTGTATTGAGTATAATTATGTGAAAAATTGTTATTCATTACTCCCCCATCCTTAACAAAATACTCCAATACTTACTATTTTTTTTTTTATTATTACCAACATAAACACGTAGAAAAAGTTAGGTTTTCGAGCTGAGAGGGAGGGTACACACACTCTCTCTCTCCCCCCGCATGAAATGACTTCAATTATTGCCGTTCTGTGTATAAAACTATTTCATCACACCTCATTGATGCATCCTTCTATCCAACTTGTTCAGAGAATGCTTTCTCAAAAAATTAAAAAGAGTAAGTAAAAAAAATAAGAGGAGTGGGTGCAAAATGTAACAATTTAGAACAATTTAGAGTAAGAAAATGTTTGGTCATCTCTCTCATTTTCCTGCTGGCCTACCCCACCCCCAATCCTTGCACAATGCAATGCCATGAATTTCAGTCATTATTGTGATCATGAAAGGAATCCGGACAATTAGTGAAGTATCAAAATTACCCACAGTAAGGGTGAGAAATCTATTAATTGGTTTTAGAAAAAGTGTTATCTAAAAGCTAAGCTTGTAGTAGTGACTAATGATCGATAGGTAGAGGGATTTCAAGAAGTAAAAGGGAGGCTATGGGCTAATTAGTAAATGGTGTGAGACAAAACTTCTGACATCAAGCTTTCGATTATCACCTCTACTTGTATTGACTCCCCAAGGAACATTAGTCTCCTGGGGTTTTTCCCTCTATGATTCATGACTCATCAACTTAGGATGGGTCTTGTATTTTATCTTATATTTTCTCCTCTCGAGCTGTATTTTTTTTCTTGATAATAATTTTTTTTATTTAAAAAAAAAATCTAACATAATTCATAATTGAGAGTTAATAGAAAATGTAGGGTTCCACATTGGCATTTGTTTCCCCACGAACCTAAACCCCCTTGGCCAATCGACCAAAGGTAGCTCTCCTTGACTGAATTGGTATTTCCATGTTTGGGTTTGACCAGTTCCTGCCTCTACGAGCTTCCATGCTCAAGCATAAATGTGCTGCATTGGCATACTTGTGTTCTACAACCAATCTTAAGCATCAGACAACATTGGTTAAACTTGACTTCTCTCATCCATGGTGTGTTTTGTGTAATCCTCTAATGTCCTAACTTGTAGGTTTGCTACCTTGTGAGAACTTGGCATATATTATTTTATTTTTGGGATGAATAAATTATTTTTTTCTTAAAGGCTATGCCTAGGTAATACTAAGGGCCTGTTTGGTATCGTTTCTGTTCCAGAAACGCCGTTTCGTTTCAAAAACGAAAATTTCAGTTTCTGTGTCAAAACTCAGTTTTTAAACGAAAAAATAATGTTTTAAAATTTCAGATTTTTATCGGGAAATTTTTTTTTTTTTTTTTTAAAATGGAACGAAACTGGGAAGACGGAACTCCAAAATGGAGTTCCGTCAAATCTCGTTTTTTCAGTTTTTTTTTCACTTTTTGTTCCAAAAAAACAGAAACGGACCATAAGTGCACCAAACAGAAGATTCCGTTTTTTCGTTCCAATAGAACGAAAAAACTCCAGAAACGTTTTTTTAGAACGATACCAAACGGGCCCTAAAAATTCTCTCTTTTTTTATGAGTGTATCATAATTTACTTTTTGGGAAAGAAAAACCCACAATGTCAGTGTGTAGATTCCAGTGTACACCCCTCACATCTCATCCCATGGACCCCACATTCTCTCTTTTTTCTACAAAAAAGAAAAAAAAGAGGACCTCTCTCGATATTAAACGCTTCCTAGTCAACAATTCTAGCTTCTCATTAGTGGGAAACTACAATCTAGCAATATAGTGATTTCTCTCCTTTGTTTTTACATTGAATGGGATTAGGCAATTGGAAGATACTTCTAATTAAATGGCACATCTTATAAAATTTTAAAATTGAATGTACATATTTACCTTCGATAAATTTTATATCACTCCATTGAATTTGGAGAATTTTTTCAAATTTCAATTTCTCCACACATTGCTCATCAAAAAAATAAAAAATAAAATTCCCCCACATATCGATGGTCGTATATGTTTAATAATTATAGCCTCTGACTCTTATCACATTAATAATGTCCTTTGTTATTTATATTGATTATTGATATATGGTTTATATTTTCTGATTTTGGATTTTTTTATGTAGAAAAATGATAATATTTTTTTGATCTATTAGTAGGCGGATCCACAAGTTGGGAGAATAAGCCAATTCTAATATATCGATCGGATCAAGTTCACTCTCGTATGTCCCTGGTCCGTGGATTTCAAATTCACTTTTTCTCTCTTCATTCAATAGATACTAAATCTATGGATCAAGGACGTATGAAAACAATCTCGTGCATGTACCTGATCCGGATACATTGATTCGGCTCTAATCCCTGAGAACCAATCCCAATCCCGATTCCAATACCTTGGTATGACATGAAATTTGAGGATTTAAAAAGAGCTGAAATTCCTGAAGATGCTACTTCCCTCTAGCTCCTATGCTTCTCTCTCTCTCTCTCTCTCAAAAGTGGTATTGGGAGGAAATCACAATAGATCATAAGCTGATTATGTTGTAATTAAATTACTCAATACTAATTATGACACATTTAGTGGGAATTCTGATTAACTTTCAAGTTTTTGTCCTTAACTGTTTAAAATGAAGATGCTATTTCTCTTTCCTATGCTGCTTCTCTCTCTCCTCCCAAGAGATAATCAAAATAGATCATAAGCTGATTATGTTGTAACTAAATTAATCATACTAATTATGACACATTTAGTGGGAACTCTAATTAATTTTTCCAGTGTTTGTCCTTAACTGTTTAAAATAATGTGTGGGATAATGAGGTTATATATTAAACTGATATTTATCATTAGTAAACCAAATGGCTCTTGATCCAAAGAGATTATAAAATAATGTACACCTAAAATCAAGACAATAAGACATACTTAGTCTTTAAATTTCAAAGATTAGAGTTTGCTTGGAAGGGAGGAAATAGACAAAAGTAAGCTTTGAGGAAGCTCTTCCTCTCCTTTAAGTCTCCCTTTCACAATTTTTTAAGGCGTTAATGATGTTTTTAAACAAAAAGGGAATGTACATGTGAACTTAAACAAACACAAATTGTATACCTGTCCTTGCTATTTGCTTAGTGTCTTAGATTAAAACTCTGCTCTATTCTAAAATTATTTCTTCTCTTCACTATATTTAAGAGGGGAAAGTGTACATTCTCATATACCTGCGTAAGATCCAATCAGCACCTTCTTTTTTGTTCAAACCATGAGGTAGGAATGTCATTTTATGGAGAGAAGGAGAGAGATAGACACATGGATGCTGGTGTAGGAATTTATTAAAAGACAAATTTCTTTTGCCAACAATAATTCCCTTGGTAAGATATAATAACCAAATGAAAATGGGGAGGGCTTAAATGTAAAGCTTGCTTGACTTATCTCAATAACAAGGTACCCAATCAACATATTTTACTACTTTAGGATGCATTAGTTTTTGTTCATCAAATTGAGGACATTAATATTATTGCTCAGGAGATTTTATTATTATTTTTTTAATTATTTATCACATAAAAAAAAAGAGGGTATCTAGCTATTAAACTAAATATGTCAAAGGTATATAATAAATTGGATAGGGATTTATTAGATAATTTTTATTTTTTAGGTTTTGATTCTAAGTGTTGTGATTTAATAGGTCATCCAATTTCTGTATTCTTTTATTCTATTAAATTACAAGGTTGTTTTGAGAATATTAAGGCTTCAGGGGTGTAACAAAATGCTGTCCATTAAGCCTTACATTTTTATCACTGCCATGGAAGTGCTAGATGTGGTTTTTGATACATTTAAAAAATGGTCCTTCTATGCTCAGCTATGCTTAGTGAAATATAATGCTTCACTATTTGTCAGTTGATAATATACTTTTGGGAGCGATTCATCCTTCCCGAACGCAACATGGGTTAGTCTATGTAGGAAAAAAAAATCTTAATCAATGTAAATAATAATATATTATTTTTTAAAAATTCATGTATATTCTATTTACCTAAGCCATAATAATATAACAGGGAGAAGGTTGTCCAAGCCATCAATGTGGGGGAATCTACTATGCCACTCCAATCATGGTAGGAAACGGTTTCGCCAACATAGGCTCACATGATGAGAGAGGAGAGAAAACGTCAACGCATTAGTCGCATGATTAGAATGTGCATAAGTGTGTGGTAATATACCCCTATACTATTGGTGTGAGAATCTTTTTCCCAATATAACAATAGACGTTGATAGCAGGAAAGTTCCAATTTTGTTTCGGATACAAGTTTTCCTTCATCTATGGTGAATAGAAAATATCTCAATCCATTGATCTAACCCTTTCATTAGACTAAGAAAGAAAATTTTAGATATTCCACAAGAGGGACCATAGTTGATGAAAACCTTTGCTATTGCAGGTGTCAATGAGATTCAGAGCTTGATAGTTCCATGGTTGAATCAGAATAAATATAGGGAAAGTTTTCCCCTTTCCTTTTTGTAATTTCTCTTTTGTCTATTTCTCTTTTCCAGAAGAGTTTATTTTTACTTGTCCTGGGGAGCTAATGTGCCTACCCTGTGACTTTTTTTTTTTTTTTTTTTTTTTGGTAAGAGACTTTCCTGTGACTTAAAAGAGGGTAAGTGTACCATTTCTCATTTCCTCTGGTGACATTCCCTCCAACTCAAAGGTAATTGTCCTATCATATATCCTTGCTATACATGACATGCCTATCATATTACTCACTCCTTTCATATATCCTTGCTTTCACTTCCATCCTATGATATAAATGGCATGAGTATCATATATACTTGTTCACTTCTCTCTCTCTCTCTCTCTCATCACTTAGTTGGTGAACTGTTATAACTTTTTTTTTTTTTTTTATTCCTAAAAGTTATTTAATGTTATATTTGATACAAGTGCAATTTCACATATAACTAGATTAAATGATTTCTAATTTAAAAAAAAAAATGTTTTTTATCCTACATTAAATATAGCATAAATAAATTTTGAGAATAAAATAAGGGGCATAAAAAATAAGGTTACAATCTTATTGTAAACCAATCTTAGTTATAGCTAGGGGTTTCAAAAGGTGGTCCAGCCTGAACCAAATTGAACTGATCCAAACCAAACTGAACCAAAGGCATAACCGATGGCCTTGGTTTAGGATATTAGAAATTGGCTGAAAAAAGGACTGCACCGAATATAAAATACTGGATAAAAAATGGACCCAAATAGACATAAAACCGATATCAAACTTAAAAATATATTTTTCTCCCAAATTTATGTATGTATACATATCTATACACATCGCAAACAGAACCTAAATCAGAATGAAATGAAACCAACCCAGTAATAGAAACCGAAATTAATTGAACTGAAACTGAAACCAAACCTTTCCTTATTGATTCGGTTTTGGATTCACCCATTCCCACCTAAAATCAATTCAGCCTGACTGAAACTAGACCGAACCGAATGATTGATATCCCTAATTACAAGAATTCAAAGGCGCTTACTATGCTTACACACATGGATGTTTTTATTTGTTTTCTTTTTAACGAAAGGTTTTCTACTGATGATAATGCTAAAGGTGGATCCTTAGTTCAAAGAATTAGGTCTTTAGCTCTGCCGATGACATTGTGATAGGTGAAGTTTCTAGTACTTTTTTTTTTTTCTAATTGTTTTTCGTCTAGGTATGCCAAGATGTTAATTTTGAATATTCTTTCGAATATCTTCTTGTTCATTTTTAATCCAAAAAAAAAAATCATATGTATATAAGTATAGGAAACACCTCATCTAAGGACTCTTGACTTGAAATATTCAGAATTTAGCAATTTTTTTCTGATTTACTTTGGGTAAAATTTGGAATCCAAAATGCTTTTGGGTTGTTCTCATTTTCCTTTGGGGTATGATCTAAGATTCTTAAATAGTCCGTGACATTTTCATGCATGTAGGCTCAGATTGAGTCGTGAGTCTCGTGACTAACAGCCTAGAATTGGTCAGAATTATGCATTAGATTCTGTCATGATTAATTATCAGTCCACTTAATTATCAGCACAGTTGGGGAATCCTATTCTCATTTTTCTCTTTCTACTCACTCTTCACTAGACAACTCTTGCTCACTGTTGAGATGGATTCACCAAGAATATATCCCTTTTCAATATGGCAAGTTTCAAACAATTTCTCCATAGTCTATATACTAAATGGTTTAAAGAGTCCTGCCGGATTAGCATAAGAAACATGCAAACATAGGCGTGAAAAGATTGCACTATAATTTTTCTGTAGTCTATATTACATTTAAAGAGGTAATTTTATAGGAAAAAAGAACCAATTGGTCTAGACCCATTCGTAGGTTGCTCAGATGGTTAGGGCAAATTGGAAATTGTGTTGATAGACACACGGTCTCATGTTCGATTCTCTATTTGTGCATCTACGGTTTAAGTAGAGACTGTAGTGGTAGATTGTTGCGCTAGTCTCCCTGAGGATTAGTCAAGGTACGCATAAGCTGACCCAAAAAAAAAAACCTATCGGTCTAGTGCAAGAAACACCCAGGCAGGTGCAAAAAGGCCACACTACCCTATGTGCGCTAAAGATGCTCTCGCCTTTGTTCTCATTAGCTTCCACGATTGATGTTTCCTACGCTAGATTGGAAAGATTCTTTTGCCATTTTTATGGAGTAGTTTCTATTTTTACCCCAGGAGCAAGTTTGGGTGCAAGACATATAGAGTTTTTTTTTTTTTTTTTTTTTTTTTTTAATGCAAGACCCACACCAATTCAGGTGAGACCCATAACAAGAACAATTAATTGCGGATTGGTAAGACCTACCTTCCCATTTATTAAATAATAAATATTCTTATACAAAAAATACATGATATAATTTACTGATCTCAAATATAAATAAAAGAACTACTCTTTTTTTTTTTTTTTGGGTGTGTGTGTGGTAAACACATAAAGAAAAAGGATGTGGGTTTACCTTTATCCAACAGCATTACAACAAAAATTAGCATTCAGAATCCAATAATCACACAATATAATACAAAAAGGAATCTTAAATTATTGTTTGTCACCAAAACAGTATATGAAAACCCTAAATATAAACATATGATATTTACGACAATGCCATTATAATGGAGAAACAATAATTTACCAGATCAGACATTCAGTCCTTAATCCAAGGACCCTTGCAGCCCACTTCTGTTTGATGAAATCCCAAGAGAAAAACAAAAGCCATGTAGTTTCATTTTCAAGCATACAGAAAACACAAAACTCATCGCCTTTCCCTCACTTGGTCTGCTTAAATTTACAAGGCAGCCCATCATACAAAACTCTCCACATGATAACTTAAATTCAGGATTGATTTTTTTTTTTTGGGGGTGAAAAGGATTGATATTTTACTTTCAAGCAAATTTGGGTGAGCAGAATTTTTCCCATGCCACATAACTAACAATTCACCTATCATCACTCTTTCCCCACCAAAATGTTGGTACATAGACCAGCATGTGTTAGGTGATGGTCTTTCCAAGTTGCCTATCCACACATTCAACAATAGATTGTAGAATTTTAACCTTAAATTTAGGGTAGTAATGGCTAGTACCAAGACACACAGCCTCAGCCGACCATTGTTTAACTTCCAATATGCTACTTAAAACTCTTTTATCATTGATAAAGAGACATTCCTACTAAAATAAACCCTACTCTTATTAAAGTTTATATGTTGACCATATAAATATGAAAACAGATCCAATACATCTTCCTTAGTTTCTCAACAAAAAATGAACATATTTTTTTTTATCCACAAATAACAAATGCGAAATTCAAGTAAAATTCCTTGCAACCTTAACTCCCCGAAAGAAATTGAGGTCTCAATACACATCTAATAATAGACAGGACCGCTGTCATGTAATTAAAATAAAAGGGCTTAAAGGATATCCTTGTCTAATTCCTCTAGATGGTTCAATATTTTCAAAACAACTTTCGGCTTATTTAATAGAATATGACACTAAAGAGATTAAGTCACACCCTCTAGAATCAAAACCTTAAAATTCAAAAACTGCTCTAATTAGACCCAACTCCAACCTATCATTCGCCTTTGACGTATCTAATTTAATAGCCATGAATACAATTTTTACCTTTCTTACGACAAAGTTAACGAAAAATTTTCTGAACAATAATAATGTTACAAAAAATCTGCCCCTAGAGAATAAATGCAGCCTGGTAAGGGGAAATATAATGATCCAAAAGAGGCCATAACCTCCTGGGAAAAATCTTAGCAATCACTTTATAAGAAACATTGCACAAATGATTGGTCGGAAATCATCAACAGAACTACTATAAATTTCTTAAGTATTAGTAATAGAAGGGTACGATTGACACCAAACAAGAGGGATCTAAGTAGAGATAAAAAAAATCATGAACAGATTCAAACGCAGCTAACTCAATAGCATCGCAAAAGTGATGATAACAGAAAACTTGAAACTAGGGATATAAATAGATAGTCGAAAATCCAAATTTGATTTGCATTTGTATTCATTTAGGGGTATCCGCATCCGGTCAAAGGGTATTCGGATCTGAATTCGAATTATTCGATCTGCATAGTAATCAACTACAATTAAAA
>NC_056563.1:11649321-11656216 GCF_013358625.1 Macadamia integrifolia | reverse complement strand
AAAAAAAAAAATAATAATAATAATAATAATAATAATAATAATTAATGATTTTGAGGATTCTTGAAAGTTAGACATATTTTAGAGAATAAGGAAAAGAGTTAAGATAACTTAAAGAATGGATTAAGAGCAAATTATATCAGTTTGGAAGAGGAAGGTTCAGATGACACAAGTTAGAGATGTAAACATATAGTAAAAAAATCTCCACTACTAAACACAACTTCACACACCCTTCTTCAAATGACAAACAAGATAGGAAGAGATTGACAAAGTGAAATATAACAGGAGAAAATAAAAAGTCCACAAAAGATGGATCATCAAACTAGCAGCGTACCCAATGCACCATACTTGAACTCTTTTTCCCCCATTTTGGGTAGGAAGGATAACAAGGAAAAGTACTTGTCTAGGCTAATGAGTTATGATCTCCCCCTGTCTACGTAAATGGATCCAAGACCACATACATCACAATGGATCTGTATTATAATCTTTCTTCTTTTTGAGTAGAAGATCTGTATTCTAATCTGTCTTGATAGATCATAGCAGTCATGTAACATGGACTTGGTACTTTCCAAGCTTATCATCATTGCCCCATTAGTGCTTCATTGTAATAAAGAATAAAATATATTAGATTTTATAACATCTAGAAATAGAATAACATTTATATTATGATAGATAATATTGAATTTATTGGAAAATGTATTTTAAAAGGAAATTTCAAAATACCTCCATATACAATTCTAAATTTGGTTTTGGTCGTGGTCTCCCACAATATTAAAAATGTAGACAAAACAACCACACCCTGAATGCCATTGGCTTATAGTAGGTTAATGTGTGGTTCTGAGCATGGTAACTTTTTCTAGTTTGTATAAAAACAATTTTAGGGATAGATCTAACACATGTACCTGCTTGTATCAACATCTTTCATGCCAAGTCAATGGGCGTATAAGAGGGATGTCTCACGATTCTTATACAAGGAACAGAGAATGTGAGATGGCTTGTACTTTCGACAATGCATACATCATCCCCCCCCCCCTAAAAAAAATTAGTAGGTTATATCTTCTAAGAAATAGCTTAAGAATGACTCTCTCTCTCTCTCTCATTTTCATTTTCATTTTCATTTTATTTTCTTATCCACTTAAACCAGAATTTAGGTGAAATTATCATTTAAATCAAGAACAAAGTCTCTATAAACTAACTATTAGATTTTTTAAGAAGCACGACTCCAACAATAAGATACCACCATCAAATTTAGGGATGCTTGTGCTCTCATTTTCTGGTATCATTTTGTAATTGTATTGATTTCTATTTTTGGTACAATAATTTAAAAGTGTCATTTTCATGCTAGATAGTCTATCTATATATGTTTTTTTCTTATCATAATTATTCTACAAGTACTAAAATCAATTATATTTAGGGAATGCTTTCGCTCCTAAGAAGTGATTCTAAGTTGCATATATCTGTTTCTTATGTTCACAACCCAGTTCACAAGGCTCCCACTACTACAAGGTTTGGGAGGGGCATGTTCATGCTTCTATTATATTTTATATGGTTTTCTAATCAACTTTCATTTATGTGGTATTTTCTTGTTAGATATGGGAGTGGTCTCTTCATAATTATATTGCATAAGCTTTCCCTTTTTGGGGTCCTAGTAAGAGAGAATCTCTAGATCTCTTTCTGATACTGAAAATAAAACAAAAGAAGCATGGATAAGAAAGATAAGAAAGTAGTAACCGTTGGAAACATTCCCACCACTTTTAAATTTTGTCTTGACTTGGGCACTTGGCTAAAGGTTTTACATCCTGCCGCTTGGTATAAGATTCAAAGCAGCTAGAAAAAAAAAAAGATGGTCTTTTCAAAAAGAAAAACCGTTATTTTCCTCTTAGTACTACCCCACCCCACCCACCACCACCTCATCTTGTGAAAGATAAAAAGTAGAAAGGGATAAAGAGAATAAAAGGACTTCATAACCTAATATTGATATTTGATAGCATCAAGAGAGTTTACACTTCATTTTCCTACATAACTTTTCAATTAGTTTCAATTCTGAATCCGAAATAAATAAATAAAGGGTCAATCTTTTAAGTGTCACTATATCTAGTGAAGTACAATATTTAACTATTTACCATTTGAGAGTATATAGGGTAATCCATGTGATAGAGGACCCCACATATATCTCGATGGCCAAATTTTAGTCCAAAATAAGTGAGAAAAGTTGTTCGAACTCTTATTCAAATTTTTACTAAGATTATCAAAATACCATCAAATGGAGATGAATATTGACTTACCCTTCCAAATATAATTAGTTTATTATTGTTAATTTCTTTGTATTTGAATACTAAGATAATACTACTGCTTCTTCTTTGATTTAGAAAATCTCACACCCCCAAGAGATTCATAGTAATTCCTTCCACTGACCGAGTCTCCTCTCTTCCACGTGAGTTCTTAATGGTATTTACGTTTATACTATATGTCAATTGTCACCTATGCAAAAAAGAGTTCAGTTCCTCTGCACGCGCGCTCACCTGCATAAATGTATTAGAGGCCAACATCTGTCTTATTTACTGCAATTTACAAGGTAAAGAGGGATATTTATGAAAATAAAAAGGAAAGGTATTAGCTTCTAACACATAAGACACATAAGTGCATAGGATCCATTCTTGAAAAAACTTTGTTGAATACAAAAACTATGATCCATCAATTTAATCGAAGAAAACAAAATGTCAACCCCATTTTGTCTCTCTCTAGCTCTCCTCCCCCATCCCCCTTTTTTTCCCTTATCCCAAAAGCAACAACTCATAGCTAATGTTCTCCAGAGTTAAGGGAACAAAAGTTCTCCAGAGTTCAGGAAACAATGAGACCCATCAATCTATCTTCTATTCTTCTCTCCTTTCTCTTGCAAGTTGCAAGTCTTAAGAACCCTACAATAAGCCTCCTTATCCTTTTTTTTTCTTTTTTAGGTAAAACCCTCCTTATCTTCTTATACCATATATAATTAAATAGGGAAGGCATTTACTAAAGAAACCTGAGTCAAGTGGAATGTCCTAAGCATCTTGAAGATGTGTTATCTCACACTTATTGGGCAATGGAGTTGGTTCTTCTGGACCAATCTCCCACTATATATATTGACCTGAGAGGGACCCCTCTCCATGTTCATTATCATGATAATGCAAGATAGATAGGTAGATGATATTTTGTGATAGAAAAGCTGGATTATGTTTTGTCTTTTTATTAAGTGTTGTTGGAGCTTTATTCTACTTTTGATTAATGGAGCTTTGGCTTTCAGAAGAGGTATCTCTTTCTCACTTTGACAAGTTGATGATCTCTTTTGTGATGGATGGAACAGACCCAACAAATTACCTACAGGGTGAGTGTGGGTGGTACTGGTCTGGGATATAACTGGATAAGTAAGGAAAAAAGGGTTGGAGGTGGGGATAGAGCAAGGTACTAAGAGGTTCATTGTGGCCTTGTGGGTGGGGAGTGGGGGACCTCTATTTGAGAGAGGGCAAAAGATAATCAATTAATTCAGACTGACTTATATGCAAGGGGGCTTTTAATGTGCAAAGAGGATGTTGGCAGAAGGAAGGATCATTCTCAAAGCCCACGCCAACTTTGAAGTTTAAAGGGCACCGACCCTCTCTCTCTCTCTCTCTCTCTCTCTCTCTCTCTCTCTCTATATATATATAGGGCACCTACCATCTCTCTCTCTCTCTCATGACTTCCTGAGTGTCTCTCTTTCTTTGCGTGTGTTTTTGGTGTCTGTGTGGGGATCAGAGCTGCACAGAATCTAAGGCATTAACTGATCTTACCCTAGAAAAAAAAAAAAAACTGTGCCTTTGATTAAAGGATCATTTTTTTAGGAGATTATTTGGTACCCCATATCTTGAGAAGCTTCTCCAATTTTCTATATGGTGCTCTAACTTGTGTCTATAGCTAGAACCACGAAGTAAATGACTGATATTTTAACACATAAAAATGGATTGAAGGTTAATAATTGGAAGGGAAAATGTTTCGCATGCAGACATTTGTCTTCTCACATTGATTCCATATGAATGAAATATCAATTTCTTGGATCCAATCCCAAGATCAATATCAATATATAGATTGATAAATACAAATATGATAAAATGTGTACCTAAATCAATGGAAATGAACGTTAACAATCAAGTTTGAGATTGAAAATGGATTATCCTGTACAATCTTAATTGCAAGAGAGATGAGATCTCTATAGATGCAATGTTATTATTAGGATAGAGACGAGCCTAAAAATATAGTCTTGGGTCTCCTAACTTATCATAGGAATGAAATTTTACAAAGATCCTTGAATATACCTATAATATATTTGAAGTTTAAATTTAGAGATTTACCTTATGTATGTGTGTGTGAAAATTTCAAATATTCTCCCAATTGGTCAAGTTGATCATGCTGGAATAAATAAATAAAAAATAAAAAATATCTTGGAATCTAACTAATTTTGAAAATACACTCGATGAGTGATCACTCTTTCAAAAAAATATTTATAGAAAATAATCTATACTAATATTTCCAACTACACATGGATCAAGGCGCTCGTCATGTCATTTTATCGATATAAGACTTAATCATGATTATAATATAAACAGTTTCATTTTACAAGTCTTTATGATATATTCAATTGTATTGGATAGATGAAATTATCTTGGAAATCCCTTATATCTGTCCACTGATCAAACTATACCTATAATAAACATTGGAACAATTTATTTATAAAATCACAATCATAAATTGGACATTTTTTTTTTCTCTCTTAAAAATAACTATTAAATAATGATAATTAAATGTATCTATAAATAACTTATGAAATTGTCTCCGAGCTCAAAATTAGTTCATTCATAGTCAAATGATTCTCTTCAGATATCCACTCTATTCGAAAAGTGGATTCTACGTTAAGTATTTTTTTCACTCAAAGATGAATATCGTGAATTTAACGCATTAATATATACGAAATTTATATATCAACCTTTGGTATATCAAAACATACAAATTTCAATCGTGACAATAAAGATCACTAGACCAAAATAATAACTATCAAAGAAAATCTTGTTGCTTAAATAATTGACAAAAGCTCGTGTAAGATTTTCAAAATGTTCAAGTTGATAACACATACAATATGAATTAAATATTTTTATTTTAGAATCACAATTTGAAAATATACAATACCACAACCTATGAAGTGATGATACTTATACCATTGTGGTCCAGCTTTTCAGCCCTAAAAATAAATTAAAAAAAAAGGTGGTCCACCACTTGAGGCTATTTGTACTTACTGATATCACAGTTGACACTTGTTAATCTTTTTATACAGCATAGTAGCATACGTGTTATTAGCGATGTGTTACGTAATCATGTACCCGTGAATAATAAAATGGGAGAGAGAAATGAAGAGTGTGTTTTTTTTGGTAAGGAGAGAGAAATGAAGAGTGAGTGAAAGCAAGGAGTGGAGTTAATTTGGAAGTTGGAAGAGCATAGAAAGAGAAAAAAGTGAAAAAGGGTGAAACAAAGAAGGTGAGGCAGAGGTAATTGCGCGATCCGAGGAGCGCAGGGAAGACTAAGAAAGATAGGGCAGAGAGGGCCGCGCATGCCCGCATGGGGCACTGAACAACACCAATTCTTTTCCCGACCACTTCCTGCCACCACCATTGCATCACTCTCTCTCTCTCTTTCTCTTTCTTGTTGGATTTTGGAATTGGTACACGCAACCCTACCCCTAATTGGTACACGCAACCCCAACGTGACCCCACCAACTCACCTCAGTTCTCCGTCCTTGTTGGTAGTGAATCCCATATGACCTCCCTCTCTCTCACTCTCTCGGGAATGGAGGACCCACCTACCATTATCATCTTTTACTGTACAGTTTTACGGTACTGAGCAATATTGCCAAAATCCTTCATATTTTTTCCATTACCGAGTGCATGGCCATAGGCCCATTAGCCCATATCCCATGGGTATACAAATACTCTCCCCCTGGGCCTGGGCTTGGACTTGGACCCTGTGAGATTAGATGAACTGATAGTCTAGGGGGTTGTGTGGGTTCCATTACTTCACTTCCCTTCGATCGTTGTATACACTTTGCCTTTCGCCTGGGTAGGTAACTCGGCCACCCGGTGTCCAGGTTTGTGTGCGTACCCGTTTGTGATGCCGTCGTACATTCCGAATCTAAAGCCGGTGAGACCACTTAACGGTGAAGTGGGTGTGGACCGGATGATAAGCGTGATAGGGCATGAGATAGCGGAGCTGGCGACAAACTCACTTAGGAACGGGTGGTATGTAGGGGAAGACCCATATTTTCCGATGGAGATCACCTATCTGTGTGAAGGGATATATGGTACAGGAGATGGAGGGTTCAACATGCTGGACTGGGAGGAAGGAGGTTCTTGGTTCAGTGGGTGTGTATCAACATAGTTAGAGTCCTCCTCTATCTCAAAAACCTCTCCTACAAAATAGGAGTCTCATTGGACAGTAACACGAAGTCTCTCTCTCTTAAGATATCAGAGTCCTATTGTAACTGTCACATGTGATATCAGAGTCCTATTGTAACTATCACATGTGATATCAGAGTCCTATTGTAACTGTCTTTTTTGTATTAGAGTTGGAGTACACTTCCACCTTTGAAGATCTATATAAGACGTGTACCTCCAACTCATAAAACTGATTAATAAAGACTCAATTTGACATGGTATCAGTAGCCATACAAGCTCCACCGAGCTAATACCCCCTCACCACATCACTATCTCTCCTTAAAAAAAACAAAAAAAAAAAAACAAAAAACAAAATGAAGCACAAGGAGAGCCGAACAGCAAGCACCCAAGGCCCTCCTCTCCCTATATTCTCTCCACTTCCCACTTCCTCTTTACTCACTCAC
>NC_056563.1:11622634-11647561 GCF_013358625.1 Macadamia integrifolia | reverse complement strand
TCTGTTTCCCAAGCTTATTGGGATTATGCCTTTGAAATCATGGTATTCCTTATCAACCGCATTCCATCCTCTGTCATTGGCAATAAATCCTTCAATCAGGTAGTCACAGGCAATTCCCCAGACTACTCTTTTCTCAAAATCTTTGGATGCCTTTGCTACCCTTGGCTTCATCCTTACAATCATCATAAGGTAGAGCCTCGTTCTGCATCTTGTGTCTTCTTAGGCTACTGTCTCTCCCATCATGGTTACTATTGTATGGATCTCACCACTCACTGCATCTTCATTTCTCGCCATGTTCGGTTTGATGAATCCACCTTCCCCTATCACAATACCCCAACCCCTCACACCCCTCTCCCACCTACACCTAGCCTTTCCCCATGGGCCATCGCCCCCAATCTCACCTACCCTACGCCAACTCAACCCACCCCTCCTACACCTCCCCCAGTGCTCCCTCCCCCTACTACACTAGACCCGCCCTATGCTAACCCACCCTCTCCCATTTCCCCCCCTCCTCCCCTCACCCCCCACCTTAAACTGTCCCTAACCCTGACTCCTCTACCACACCTCCCCGTCGCACCAGAGCTCTTATTGACCTCTATGTCGACCCATTGACCCTCTCCACTATTTTAACACACCAACCCACTGAACCTACATGCTTCTCCCAGGCCCACAAAGACCCCAACTGGCGCTCTACTATGTCTGATGAATTTAATGTTTTATTACGTAATGGTACTTAGTCTCTTGTGCCTTACAGGGATTCCATGAACTTGGTTGGACCAACTTGGTTGGATGCAAGTGGGTCTACCGCATCAAGCGTAAAGCCGACGGTTCCCTTGAACGCTATAAGGCTCGATTGGTGGTAAAAGGGTTTCATCAGCAACCTAGCCTTGATTATCATGAGACATTCAGTCTATCAAGCCCACGACCATAAGGACGGTTCTATCCTTGGCCATTTCAAAGAATTGGGATGTTCGCCAGCTCGATGTTCAGAATGCATTCCTTCATGGACTTCTGTCAGAAGAGGTATACATGGCACAACCCCAGGGTTTTGAAGACTCCCTACGCCCTTCTCATGTTTGCAAGCTCCGCAAATCTCTTTATGGGCTCAAGCAGGCCCCCCGGGCTTGGTTCCACAGGCTCTCTGAGTCTCTGACTTGCTTCGATTTTCGGTCCTCCCAAATCGACACATCTCTGTTCATCTATATGCAGGGCTTCGTCATAACATATGTACTTGTCTATGTTGACGATATTCTGGTTACAGGCAACCAGCCGTCTCATGTCACCTCCCTCCTCCAACAACTTGCCATAGAATTCTCTATCAAAGACCTTGGTCGCCTCAGTTTCTTCCTTGGTGTTGAGGTTCTCTATCAACATGGTGGTGTCCTTCTCTCTCAAGCACGCTACATCTCTGATCTTCTTCAACGTGCTGGAATGATTGATTGTAAACCTGTTACCACGCCCATGGCCACCACCTCTGCAACCTCTTCCTCAGGGGGTGTCCTTCTCTTGGATCCCACAAGGTATCGATCCATTGTAGGTGCTCTCCAATACATCACTCTCACTAGACCTGATGTAGAGTACTCTGTCAATCGAGCCTGTCAGTTTATGCATGCTCCCTCGGAGGACCATTGGACCCTAGTCAAAAGAATCCTCTGTTATCTTCAGGGCACAAAAGACCACGGGTTGTTCATCTCTAGGTTCGATTCTCTTCAACTTCAGGCATTCTCTGATGCTGACTGGGCTGGTGATAATGCTGACCGGAAGTCGACAGGCGGCTATGCCATCTACATGGGTCCCAATTTAATCTCTTGGGCATCTAAAAAGCAGAAAACGGTTACACTCTCTTCTACTGAATCAGAGTACAAGGCTATCGCTGATGCTTGTGCCGAACTCACCTGGCTCCGCTCTCTCTTTGCTGAACTAAGCATTCCTATCCCCATAGTGCCAATCCTCTAGTGTGATAATATTGATGCCACTTATCTCTCAGTCAATTCTATGTTTCATGCCCGTACAAAACATGTTGAAATAGATTTTCATTTTGTTCGGGACAAGGTTGCCTCCAAGGAGCTTTAGGTGCAATTCATCTCCACAAATGATCAAATAGCTAATATCCTCACCAAGCCTCTCAGTTCAAAACGGCTCACTTTTCTCTGGGACAAGCTGCGAATTCGACCGTTCAAATTCCCACCTTGAGGGGGTGTATCAACACAGTTAGAGTCCTCCTCTACCTCAAAAACCTCTCCTACAAAATAGGAGTCTCATTGGACAGCAACACGAAGTCTCTCTCTTAGGATATCAGAGTCATATTGTAACTGTCACATGTGATGTCAGAGTCCTATTGTAACTATCACATTTGATATCAGAGTCCTATTGTAACTGTCTCTTTTGTATTAGAGTTGGAGTACACTTCCACCTTTGAAGGTCTATATAAGATGTGTACCTCCAACTCATAAAACTGATTAATAAAGACTCAATTTAACAGTGTGGAACCCTATGTTGAATTGTTGTTCTGGACACTGGGTACTAGCCTACTAGGTAGGTTGCATGGTTTAAGATACAGGAATTGGTCTCAGGATTGGATCGGGCGATACCCATTAGATTGGATTTCTCAAACCATGGTAGGTACTAGGTAGTGAATTACTGGTTACTTCTATAGTTATTATGGTTTTGGTTATCTTCAAATTGTTAAACCTTTTAAGTACTGGTTGGACCAATGAATGTTCTGGTAAACAATGTTCTCTACTTCCAAAGTATATATTGTGTTGCACAAATGACTCTCGGCTGGTCCAATATTAGATTGCTCAAACCACAATATAGACCCAAGTATGCAATTTTCAATTTCCACTCCAGAGTCTCCAAGACCTGAGAGGAGGGTCAGGTATCTTAGTTCAAGCCTTGTTCGAGCTCCGGATAGGTCTTGATGGGTTGGGGTTGATGGGGCTAAATTTACACCCCTAGACAATTTATAAATTTATATGTGACAAAGAAGAAGAATGATGCATTTAACTTGTCATTGCATGGGAAATTTGAGAAATAAAAGTAATGATCTCGGGAAGCAAGCGGTGGTTTGGATAAAAGACTAGTGTAGAAGTTCTTGGCAGGACATGCATTTTCATCCTTGTGGGTAAACTCCCATATTGTTAAAGAGTGTGCTTTATATTAATTAAAATGGAGAAAAGAACATTGCCCGCTTACATGAGTTAATGCCTAGACACTAGTGGGCATTAAAAAGACTATGCTGCCCCTAGATGCCTCTTTGCGCCTCATATTGGCCTCCACACTGATTCAATAACCATGCTAGCGGACAAGATTCTCATGTTTTTTGTGTAACTTCCGTTAATGTACTAGGAAAAAATATGTAGTATATACTTTAGTGTAAAAACCAAACTTGGATGGAAAGGTGGCACCAACCTTCTTAGTTGTCATCAATGGAAACCGAGTGATTGTCACAATTAAAAAAAAGGCAATTCCTTCATCTTCAAAACAAAAATCATGACAAAGACGATCGTAAATTGCTCCATCCTAATCGATACACAGCTATAGACAAGGGAGATTCTGCTTTACTGGTAACTATTCATGGGGTGGAAAACTATCTCCCCATATGGGTAGAGAATCCAAATTCTAAGTTGCCAACTGGCATTTGTTTCGAATTTGTCCTCGTTCTCTCTTTTTCATTTTTTCTTTTGTTTATGTCCCAATGTTCCCTATGAACAATGTTCAATACTACTGTTTGTTTGGCGAAAAAAAGTGGAAAAGGTAAAATAACAACAAACTAAGCCTTATCCCAACTTAATGTGGTCAGATACATAGATTCGAGCATGAAAAAAAAAACACGAGTAAGAGGAAAGAGACACAACCCAGCAAGACGAGAATCTCATCTAAATGAGGTCTGCCACATAGATCCTAGTCCTCCAATAGGCTCTATCCAAAGTTATACTTGGGACAAGGCCGAGACTTGCATATCATACCTCACCACTTCGGCGGTGGTCATTTTAAGCTTGCCCCTACCTCTTTTAACTCCTTCAAATTGGATCAAATCATTCTTCCTTACTGGGGCATCCTCCTGCCTTCTTTGAAAATGGTCATACCACTTCAAATGACTTTCATGGAAGTTTGTTGTTGATCGAAACAATTCCCATGTCAACTTTAATGTGCTCATTCCTTACTTTATCCTCCAAATTATTACAAACATGAACATTTGAAAGTTTGAATAAGTGGGTGGACATGAGTGTTTGAATAAGTGGGTGGGAAACTTGTTGGATAAGTTCTTTAAATGCAATTATTATTGTTTGTAATGATGTGATACTCAACTTTTTTTCTACCCCATGCACTTACTTTCTATATTACTAAGAAACTTACCAAACTTTGGCACCACTCATGAGAAATTTATTGTCTATCTCTCTCATCTTCCTATGGAACCCAACTCCACCTCCATTTCCATTTTTTCCCTCTAGATTTCACCCTAAAAAGAATACATATTTCATTATTTTCTTTATTTTCCTTTTCTTATCAACCCATTTACAATATATGGAATCCACACTCATAAATTTCTCATGAGAGCGGTGAATATTCACATACGTGAATGTCTCTGGTCCATGGATATGGCATCTATTAAATGAGAAGAGAGAAAATAAATGCCATATCCATGGATCAGGGATGTTCACGTACATTCAAGTACATGAAGATTTACTGGACTCTTTTTTCACCCCTTTTATCTTTTAAACAATCAAAGTAAAAAACAAAAGGGTGGAGAAAATAGGGTTGTCGGCAGAAAATTGACAGCTTGACAAGATTTCTTTCATTATCCTATCCTGATGCACCAAATGACCAAATAGACATTGGTTTTGCATATCATCAGAAAAGAAGTTAAATGAATGGTGTGGGATGAAGTTGAAAGGTACAGGTGAATGGAGAAAACCCAAAATTAAAAGATAATCGATTCTTTGATCCCACCCTCGTAAACCCATTAGACAATAGGGTCTTAAAAATCGCTCAAAAGTAAAGGGGAATGAAAATCTATGTCAAGAAATCTACCAATGGGAAGCCAACGGGTTGACACTCCTAGGAAGCTAGGACTATTCTGGAAGCTAATTTTGATCTCTTCCCTTATTGTGTCTGTCTGTCTGACAAATAGACGGTCCAGATCAAATGGAACACGTCACACAAGGATCCAGTAGACCTTAAAGGATATGACACGTCATTAATATCATTTAACAATCTAAACTCATGCTTCTAGTTCCTAGATCACTAGAATCATGTGGAACTCTCCGGAAACAAATAATTTTAGCTTCCCAAACACACAAACGAAGAATTATCCAGAAGACGAAAGACAAAACGCTCTTTTTGCCCTATAAAATGCCCCTCAGGGTCTCCCACAAGCCTCATTGGTTGACGCAATCAAGAATATAACATAGACAGGAAAAATCATTCTCTCGTCTTCTCTTTTAATCAGTTTTGATTAATTTTGTTGGAGTTTCACAATGAGGAGCTCAACTATGGTGTTATGCGTTGCAATGGCATTGGGGGTTCTATCGATGGCTCTCCCGTCGAAGGGATTGATGCCCTACACGAGAAGCTTGTGGGACATGATGACCTTGCCTAGCGACGACCCTTTTAGGGTACTAGAGCAGATCCCATTTACCATCCCTAAAGGGGCTGAAAGAGAGACGTCGACATTGGCTTTGGCTCGGGCAGATTGGAAGGAGACACCACAAGCACACGTGATAACTGTGGACGTTCCAGGGATGAAGAAGGAGGATGTGAAGATTGAGGTGGAGGAAAATAGGGTTTTGAGGATCAATGGTTAGAGGAAGAGTGAAGAAGAGGTTGATGGCGACAAGTGGCACCGCGTTGAGCGCACCGCCGGCAAGTTCTGGAGGCAATTCAGGTTGCCTCGCAATGCTGACTTGGAATCCATTAAAGCTCATTTGGAGAATGGGGTTTTGACGATCACTGTGCCTAAGTTGGCTGAGGAGAAGAAGCGCCAACCCAAGATTGTCAACATTGTTGAGGAGGGTAATGCTTCTGGTGGTGAAGACATCAAGGCTTCCAAAGCCGAAATGTGAATGTTTTAGGTTTCTCCTTTATAGCTTTTGTGTGTGATACAGAAGATACTTTTATTTTGCACCCTTTGTAACTGTGGAACGAAATAACAGTGTGTGTAATGTGCTTCGAGATTCCCGTTTCAGACCTGTTTCAGGCCAGTGATTTCACTTTTTTTCCTATCCATTCTCCCCTAGTAGGGCTCTGTTTGTTTCAACGTAAAATAGACGGTAAAACAAATTTTACAGTAAAATCAAAATATCCAATGTTTGTTTAATAAGTTGGAAAATGGTCACCGATGTCAAATTTTACACGACGGCCCTCTTTTCCGAAAAAGGCTTCAAAAAATTTTACCCCAAAATTAGATGGAAAACATTTTTGTAAAAGGCGTCGGTTTCAATATTCCCCCCAGCTCAGGCCTAAATCTGCAAGTATGGCAATGACGGCCATGGCAGTACAAACCACCGTGGTAAGCCTGGCTGCCTTCTCCCTCTCATCCGTATCTACTCATCTTCTTGCCCATGCATTCAAATCTCATCTTAGATTTTACATGCTCTAAAGCCTTTAAGCATTCTGGATGTCAATTCACCTGTGATGGATATTCGATTGCCAAGTCGTTTGCGAGGCCATTAACAAATTTCATCTGTTGTAGGATCAGATGCTTTCCACCACCACAATGATTGCATAGGTTTCTTTCTTCTATATAAACTCAGGGATCCCACCTAGAGGGGAGCAAAGAGTAATATTCACCGGATCGCCGGTGAACTCTTGCCGTCGATAGAGAACGAAGTAAATCAACAGTGTCATCATCCCCTCTCAGACTGCAACAAAATCTACAAAAAAATCACCTCTTAAGTTGTCTACTCCACAAAACCTACAAAGAGATTAAGGAGTGGTCAGCATTAAAACCCTTGATCCATCAATCATTATCACTTCTAAAACCCAACCTGTTTATGGTATGGACCTCATGAAAAATAATTAAAAAGATGGGATGAGCTACGATTTATACTCAACTCGGGCCCTTGGTGATGTTTCTACAATACTTTTTTTTTTATTAGATTTTACAAAAGGGAATTTACTATCACTCCCCTACACTTGGTCTATATTTACTAAAACTTCCCTACCTTTTACTTTTTTATTGATACTCCCCTATTTTTTTATTTTTACATCTCTTTCTCCCTGCTCTTTTTAAATACCCAAATTACCCTTATTTTTCACTTGTAACCTATTAAACTTTTTTCAAATTGATTGGTTTAAAACATGGTTTGAACCAAACCATTTACAAGTTTTGTCTCATTCAGTCATCAAGGATATTAATATAGCTGATGTGTCCTTAAAGATATTCTTTATTTTTTTATTTTTTTTATTTTATCTCGTCCATCATAAAAAATGTATCAATCTATTTTTTTTATCTGTATTAGCTTGGTATCGATCTTAGCCAATCTAAGGATTTAAAAAAATAAAAAATGTGTAGTACCCAATTGGAACATATGATACCGATATAGATATAGATCATATACAATTTTTTTTTTTTTAATTTACAATACCTTTAATGATTGGATGGGACAAAACAACTTAGTGGTTTGATTCAAATCATGTTTTGAACCAATCAATTTGAAAAAAGTGTAATAGGTTACAAGTGAAAAGGAAGGGTAATCTGGGTATTTAAAAAGAGCAAGGGAAAAAGAGATGTAAAAATAAAAAAAACAAGGGAGTATCAGTAAAAAAGTAAAAGGTAGGGGAGTTTTAGTAAATATAGGCCAAGTGTGGAGGAGTGATAGTAAATTCCCCTTTTACAAAACATTATACTTCTTGTAAACAAACATTGGAAAAAAAAATTTTGAAGTTGAAAATTTTCAAATGTAAAATTTTTTATGTAACTATTTTCTTGTAAAATTTTACGTTGAAACAAATGGAGTCTAAGGAATTTCCTTATTGAGAACTTGAATATGTCAAATAATTTAGGGAAAGGTTTTCATGCATGGCCGTTTAAGAGAATGCTACTCTCTTGCACACAGATCAATGGGAGGCCATGCAGAGGTATCTTCAGTGCCTGGGGATAGTACAATTTTTTTGTGCCTGGATGAGTTTAGTATAGAGACACACAAGCGGGTAGGGTAGTGTTATTTTTCCCTAGTTATAAGGAGAAAGAATGGTAGTTGGTCACCATGGATCGATAGCTCGTAAGATCACCCAATCGTATGGGTGAACATTTAGCATTTGTCACATTTTCTACCATTACATAATTGAAGAGGGGTCCACTTGAAAGCAAAAGGGACAAGTGTTAGATGCTCACCCATACAACAAGGTGATTGTATGAAAAATGAATCCAATCTCGCAATTGGTCATGTTTCCTTACCTCTCTCAGGGGCAAGGAGGTCAGGGCCAAGTGACATGACCTCCTCGGCCCTTTATGCTCACTTTCTGATTGATACCCATGTGCATTACGCCATTGGTCAGGTATAGTTTGTTTTTTACTCGCCTGATCCGTAGCGAGGTTGCATCAATTTGTTTTGTAATATCTCTTCTTGTAAATGCTATTTTCTTGATATGTGCCCCTTCTTCATCTAAAAAAAAAATGTTTTTTAATCCAAATTGAAACCTACTAGGAAAACCATTCACCAAATACAAAAGTTACTACAATTCCCACAAATCTTTTTGGAGCTTTGAAGATTTTCTTAAGAATCTATCTCTTTCCTTAAATTAAAATTTTTTGAATTTTTCTTTTCTTGGCATACCAGCATAGCCATATGTTTTCCCTACTGTTCTATGAACTATCATACACTTCTCAGATTGAAACTTCACTGCAGTGCGCACTTCTCGGCACTTTGTCCAAGCTTGGAAGTGGGTAATTAACCTGCAGGGCCCATTGCTAAGTAAGAACTTCATGGGGGCTGTGTGGTTGCATCTAACATATTCCAAAATTTCCCTGAAGAGAGAGAGAGTTTAGGAAGAGTGATGCAAAACTGGTTGCAGGTAGCGGTCGCGGTCGTGGTTGTGGTTGGGAAAAGGATTGGTGTTGTTCAGAGCCCATGTGGGCATGCATGTTCGTCTTTGCCCTATCTTTGTTGCATAAAAATCCTTTGCGGGAAGGCAGTGACCATCCAACAGAGGGTGCATGTCAAGCCGACCCTCCTAGCTATTGAATTCTCACTGCCACTCACTGCTTACCCCAAAGGATTTGAGTCCATCTTTGTTACCCTGTATGTGCTCATCTGATTGTGAAGTTACCATTGTCTCACCTTCTTTGTCTCACTTTCTTTTTTTCTCTTTCAGCTTTCTTGCTCTTCCAAGTTCCAAATTAATACCCTAATAAGAAAATTAAAGAAGACTTAATACTTATCAAAAGTGTCATCAATAAGTACGAGTGCTGGGATGATACCTGGTTGTGTGACCACTAAATTGAGAATTGTCTAGGCCTAGGTCACACATGCATCCAATCATAGGGTATGGTGGCCTTTTTGCCACCCCTATGTGGAGTAGTGGGAGAGATGGTATTCCCCAACCTAAACTCTTGCACCCAGGGATGAAGCTAGCTAGGGTTTCTAATCACCCAAAGAAACTACAATGGCCATGCTCAGATTTCTCCCATTTGCTCTCTCTCCATATCTTATATATGATTTTCCAAAATAATAACATAGACTAGGATTAGGATTTAATCGCATTGGGATCCATGTGGTCTACCCTTTGGATGGCTGTCTATTACTAGGAGGGGAAATGTACAAAATTTCTCTGCGGGGAGGCAGTATGCGACAATGAGGATCTAACGGCTGGGGTGCATATCGGGGCCTCCCAACCGTTGAATCCTCCTTACCACTCACTGCTCACTATAGAGGATTTAAACTAGGAAACATAGAAAGAACCCAACCCGAAGTCGAGTTTTGGCTTCACCTTCTCAATCAACACAATCATAACTGTTCAAGCCCACAACAAGGTTTTGGTTCTGTTGGTATGCGTGGGGCTTTGGTAGGTTTATCAAGTCTAAGGAGCTCATAAGCTTTTGTGGCTATTTTATTGTAAATCCTAATGTATTCTTCTCTGGTTGTATGGTTGTAGGAGCTTCTCCTTGCTCTCTTCTCTCTCCATCAATGGTGATTGGACACTATGATTGAACTTGGAAATAGTGAATGTTATAACTCCTCCCCCCTTCCTTATCCTTGAAGGTCTGAAAACTCTCTACTACTCCTCCAATTAATCAAACACGAGGATCAAATTCTATATACAGTTAAAGAGATTCTCTATTCAACATGGGTTAAAAGAAACTGGGACCCTTGCTAGTTCTTTCCTGACAATTCCATTTAATCACATAGGAGCTTTTTATATTGGAATTTTCCTTTTGTGGAATCGCTTACAGGTAGGGCAAGGTCGAAATTGGCCTAAGGTTTGGGTAAGAGATAGCCATTATCCGGTGGGTAAACGGGTAAAACAAATAAACCCATATTACAATTATATTTTTCTCCTAATTTTCTAACATAGAATATAATTTATTGACCTGTACTATGACCTAATAAATAAATGCAAAATCACTAAATACACCAATACAATCCCTTCTCTTGATTTTTTTTCCCTCTCTAGAGACTTGGAGTAGACCTTTACTTGAGCGATTGGGCCTTGGCTTTGGATTGGGTTTGGTGGGCAGAAAAAAACCTCATACTTAAAAGATAGCTGACCCACCTAGGCTAAATGGTATAAATCCCTACCCACTCTCCAAATGAGGGCCGTTAAGAAAAGTACATAGGTTTCACTTGGAGTGCTATCTCTTTGGACCAAAAATAGAAAGAACCAGAGGATAAATAGTCATTCACGTATACATAGGTGGGGTATAAAGCAGAGGAAGTAAAGTTGGAGGACGGTCATTGGTCTTTCCCACCCCCAGCTATGCTTGGCTAAGATTTTTCGCATAGAAACGGAGAGCCGATGGAGTAGAGAGATGAGTTGGCTAGAAAGGGCAGAGCGCTAGGACTACCCTTGAGAGTATTGTTCAGTTGTTGCACCATTATTGTGCGCCAATGAATTTGGCTTCTATCGGGGTTGTAGTTACTTAGAAAAAAAAAAAAAAATACCACACTTTGTTGGCAATCGAAGAAATAGAATAATTTTATGTATCTCTCTCTCTCTCTCTCATCCTCGTATTTCTGTTCTTTCTCATAGAACTCCATTCCATCTCAATTTCTATTTTTTCCCACCAAATTCTACCTCATTAAAAATTACGTATTCCATTATTTCTTTTTTTTTTTTTTTATCAAATACCACCCTCATAAGTTTCCCATCCCTTTTATCCATCAAACACTCATGTCAAAATCAAAAAAGTGGAGAAGATATGGTGTCCACAAGAACATTGATGGCCTAGTAAGATTTCTTTGGTTATACCATCCTGGGGCACCAAATAGACATGGGATTTGCCTTTCATGAAAAGGAGCATATGAAAAGGAGCATGGATCCTGGCCATCCAACTGTACTTTCCAACCTGATCTCATGCCATTCATGGGTTGTAAGAATCACCTTTGGGGTGTTTCCACATGAATGGTGGGAGATGAAATTGAAAATTACAGTCAAATGGAGAACAACCAACTTAAAAATGAATAGTGGTTCTTGATCCCACCGTATGGAACCCCGTCAATCTGTTTTTTTTTGGTAAGGGGATATTTTATTGCAAAAGAGGGCATGAGGAGCTTCAGGCATCCTGATTACAAAGATCTAAAAGCCAATGAATGGAAAGTGATCAATCTGTCTTACATATCATAGACAGGGCATTTTGGGACTAGGGAATGGGCAACATCGTTTGCTTCCCTAGAGATAAAGGACAAATTACATTCTCTACATTTGGAGACAAGGATTTTGATATCAGAGACAATACCAAAAATGTCATGGGGGGAGGAGGGGATTGCCTATTAATTGCATATATAAGAGAGGCATTATCGAATCCACAAAAATGTAAGGGAATCCTCCATCGACGGCACTCTGTAGGCCACATCTAAGAGCACAAGCTTCTCCCATAATAACATCTACAAAGGAATATGTATCTGAGATTGCGTGAATAGAAGCTCCCAAATAATTTCGGATGATAACCCCAAGACCACCGCAAGAGGCACCAAGGGGAAGGGCAACATTGGTATTGACCTTAATAAAACCAGCGGGAGGTCTAATCCATGATTGGCTAACATTTAAAGATGGTGGAGAAGGAACCTCACGTTGAAGACCATGAACCTTGGGGCAAGACCATAATTCATTGAAGGCTTCTTGCTGGAGTCCAATCTTTGCAATAAAAAATCAAGTCATTCTTCGCGATCCAAAGATACCAGCACACAAAGGAGCACAAACCCAACACTTCCTCACTTCAACCTTTGCTCGGAAATTGAATATGATCCCAAATCTCCAACAATCTAGGCTTAAGAAATAGCGAAAAAGGCGAATGAATGATGGTATATGCCAAGAAATCGATCAATGCCCTTGATCCGATTCTCAAGGTTATTTACAACAATGGGAGATAGGATTGAAATTGTTGAGAACGTCTATGACCAAATTTCATTGATGCGAAAAACTAACAAGGAAACCTCTCACCCAAGGATTTAGTTCTCGACTATTGGTATTGATAGATCAAAATGATCTGATTCATATTGATTAAATTTTACTCTTACTTTTCATTAAAAAAAATAATAATCTGATTTTACCCTAGTTAATGATACTGATTTCTTATTTGGATCGACCAGATACTGATGTCGATACAGTAAGACCGATATAATGGATCGATTTGATTCAATTGCATAGATTCGATTTAAGGTTTGACACCCTTAGCCGATTACTCTACAAACTTTTTTTTTGTTTTTTGGTTGAATAGAAGCTTACTTTCATCTACGCCCTTATTTTGTTTGTCCATAAAGGGACGGCCCAGATCAAATGGAACACGTCATACAAGCAATCTACAAGACCTTATAGGATATGACACGTCACTATCATTTAACAAACGATCTAGACTCCAGAAATACACGTCACCCTTGAAAAAGAATAGATCACTAGAAAAAAATAAAATAAAATAAAATTAGAAACTAGAAACATGTGGAACCCTCCGGAAACAAATACTTTTAGCTTCCCAAACACAAAGTAACGAAGAAGTATCCAGAAGACGAAACTGTCCTTTTGCTCTATAAAAGGCCCCTCAGGGTCTCCTGCAAAATATAACATACACAGGAAAATTCATTCTGTCGTCTTCTCTTTTAACCAATTTTGATTAATTTTGTTGCAATTTCACAATGAGGAGCTCATCTATGGTGTGCATTGCAATGGCATTGGGGGTTCTATTGATGGCTCTCCCGGCGAGGGGACTGATGCCTTACACAAGGAGCTTGTGGGACATGATGACCCTGCCTAGTGACGACCCTTTTAGGGTACTAGAGCAGATCCCATTTACCATCCCTAAAGGGGTTGAAAGAGAGACGTCGACATTGGCTTTGGCTCGAGTAGATTGGAAGGAGACACCACAAGCACACGTGATAACTGTGGACGTTCCCGGGATGAAGAAGGAGGATGTGAAGATCGAGGTGGAGGAAAATAGGGTTTTGAGGATCAGTGGTGAGAGGAAGATTGAAGAGGAGGTTGAGGGTGACAAATGGCACTGCGTTGAGCGCACCGTCGGCAAGTTCTGGAGGCAATTCAGGCTGCCTCACAATGCTAACTTGGATTCCATTAAAGCTCATTTGGAGAATGGGGTTTTGAAGATCACTGTGCCTAAGCTGGCTGAGGAGAAGAAGCGTCAGCCCAAGGTCGTCAACATTGTTGAGGAGGGTAATGCTTATGGTGGTGAAGACATCAAGGCTTCCAAAGCTGAAATGTGAATGTCTTAGATTTCTACTTTGTAGCTTGTGTGTGATACAGAAGATACTTTTATGCTTCACCCTTTGTAACTGTGTGAGGAAATAACAGTGTGTTATGTGTATCAAGTTTCTTATGAAATACTAGATTCCTGTTTCAGAATTCAGACCAATGATTTCATTTTTATCAATCCATCCCCTCTCCGGCTCTCCCCCTAATAAGGAATTTCCTGATTGAGCACTTGAATATGTTAAATAATTTCTAATAAGGAATTTCCTGAATGAGCACTTGAATATGTGAAATGTGTGGCCAAGATCTTCAGAGCATGTGGGGGGCAGTGTAGTTTTTTAACTTTGCATGAGTTTGACGTAGATCTAGGAAGATTGGATATGTTGTTCGTACAATTATTGATCGTATAAATTAGCATCCAACACTGTCTCAAGTGTGAGGAGAGCATATTTGAAAGTAAGAGAATGACAAATATTGAATGTTGATTTGTCCGATTGATCATAGAGTAGTTGATCCCTTCTCGTTCCATAGGCCTTCTCACAAGGTCGAGTGACATGACCTCTTTGCCCTCTATATATGTTCATTCTCTTATGGATACCCATGTGCATTACCCCATTGGAAAGTATAGAAAATATGATTGATATCGTTCTTTTTCCCTAAATTATAAGTTAAATTTTTTATCTTTTTAAAGCTATATATATATATATATATTTCAACTCTAGTATGATTTTGAAACATATTTCTTGGACTGATTTATGTTTCTGAAGCTCATAGAGCGAATTTAAAAAAAAAAAAAATTATGGAGAATTTTAAATTGAAGTTTACACTTTATTATATTGAAATAAAATAAAATTTTATTAAAATCCTAATATAGTCTTTATATAGGTGTAAGAAGGCCTTTCATTTCTTGTAAGAAATAAGTCTTTTAATTTTAAAATAAGAAATTTCATTTATTCTTAAATTTGTAATCAACATATAATTGATTTGATTGGCAATATAGTAGTTTCACTTTCATGTTTTAAATAAAGGGCAATAAAATGATTATTGGTCACTAGTCACATGGTTACTTCATCATGAAGCACGGCAATGGGAAGGTAGGCGAAGGCATATTTGGTGCACGAGTGGTGATCAATTGTATCTAGGATTAGAGGGTGCAATACGGTTTTTTTTTTCTCATAAATAGAATACAGGGATTGTTTCCCATGAAGAAATGCTGTTTCTACATATGCATGAGGAAAAATGTAAGTGCACAAGCAAGTATTCATAGAGATATCCTTTTTAATTGAAAGAGTGGTAAATCAGTAATTTTACTCCCAGCACACTCCTGGGCGGAAAACCATTTTTTCTATAAAATACCATCCCAACTCTCAAATGGCCACGCTGCCTGTCAGGTAGCCTTTCCCTTCGTTAAGACTTTTAGAACGGAAAATACTTGCCCGTTTAGGCGCCCAAATTGGAATACCTTGAAATTGCGAGTGTCTGCAACACTGTCTAGCTCAAAGTAGCCCTCAAAACCAGAGAGAGAAGTCTCAATGGCGGAAACCTCTGATGTAGAAATGAAGACCCTCGAGAAAACTCACAACGGAATAGAAGTTGATTCAGCCATGGAAAACCCTAGTTCTTCCGAATCGGAGTCGGACGATGACGCCGAAGATCTCCGAGTGGAAGCCCTAGAGAAAGAACTGGCGGAGAACCCGTCGAGTTACGAGGCTCACGTCCAAGTATGTCTGTTCTTCATCAAAATATCTTTTCATACCGTGTTTAGATGGATTAATAACATATTGACGACGTATCCTACTGGTTTAATTCAATCTTCGCGTTTTTCAGTACGTAAAATCGCTGAGGAGACTCGGCCAGATTGAGAAGCTACGTGAAGCAAGGGAGTCGATGAATACTCTTTTCCCTTTAAGCCCTGCAATGTGGCAGGAGTGGGTTAAGGACGAAGCTTCACTGAGCACTGGGTATATTTCTCTCATTATTGATGTATGATTCAGTTATGGATGCATTTACTCGCTCCTAAATATGAATACTTCTGGTATCTCAGAACCTACGTGTTTTATCAAAATTTTCTTATATTTATCATTCGTTTCTCATAATTGGGTAACCATTCGGACGTTTAGATTGAGAAGGATTTGCATACTTCATTCATGGGCCGATCGTCGGAACTAGTATTTTTTTTTTCTATTTTTTGGTATGGAACTGGAAAATCTAAATGGGTGAAATTGTTTATTTTACTGATTATTTTTTTTTGCATCCCCAACATCTTGTTAAAATGAATTTCAGTTGTATATCTACTCATAGGTAGCATAACTTAATTGTCTTATCATACTTTATTGATGTGTCAAGTAATTATGTTGGACTAGGACTTTTCACATGACTGAAATCTCAGTAAATCATACTGTGTTATTCTGTTGTAGGGATGCAAGGGTGGTCTTGGAGGATAATGTTTTGATGTTATTCTAGTTAAGTGATAAGTTGGTGATATTTTATCTTCTCTTTATATTTTTGCAGACCCGAGACTTTTGTTGTGATTGAGAAGCTGTTTGAGCGAGGTCTCCATGAATATCTAGTAAGCTCTGTCTTGGATTATGTAATTAGATCAGATGTTTGCGGATGTTTAATATTCTTAGATGAGCAAAGCTAAACATAGTAAGGGGGAATGTTAGGATTGCTTCAAGAAAACTGAACTTGTTATCTGCATCATTTTTTTGGGGTAAATTTTTATAAGTTTCATCAGTAGGTTAATTTGGGAGCTCTTTGCAGTCTGTGTCTCTTTGGTGCGACTACATTACTTATGTACAAGAGCATGATCCATCAGTTCAGGAATATTCACCAGCTGGTATCTTGAAAATGAGGAACTTATTTGAACGTGCTCTTACTGCTGCTGGATTGCATGTTGTTGAAGGCAATAAGATCTGGGAAGCATATAGAAAGTTTGAGCAAGCTATCTTTCATACTATTGATGATAGTGACAGAGAGGTCAGTATTTATCTGTATGTTAAGAGTTTCATGTCATAGATTCACTTTCTTTGAGTGATCAACTGGTTCCTTACCTCGATTTTTATTTATATATTTGTTTCATCCCCCCCCCCCCCCCAACCCCCCAAAAAAAAAACCCCAAGAGAAAAAAAGCGGGTGTCCTGTCATATGTCCCATGTTCCTTTTTAATGGTACATGGAAACTAGTGATAAATGCATGACATGTAAAACTGTTCGATCTGTATGCAGGAAAAAGAAAAGCAGGTCAATCGAATTCGAAGTATATTCCATCGTCAGTTATCTTTGCCTCTGGCTGACTTAAGGTCAACACTTACTGCCTACAAGGCTTGGGAGGTTGAACAAGGGACTGCTCCTGTAGTTGACCCTGGTGAGCTGGATGGACTTCCTTCTAACGTTGTTTCAGCATATCAGAAGGCCATGGAAATGTATAATGCTAAGGTCCAGCACGAAGAAAAAATTTCTAAGCAAGATGCATCCGACATGGAGAAGCTTCAACACTACATGGTATATAAAATATCTATGCACTGAAATATTTTATTTATTTTTTCAGTTTTAGTAATGTACCACATTCTTTTATTGTATATTTATGTATTTTATACTCAACTCTACTTAACTAAACCTACTAAATGGGTTGGATACATGAATCCTATTTTTTGATTCAACTCTATATAAACTTATATCGTTGTTAGCCCAATCCGTGTCTTTTTCTCACTTCTCCTGAGGTCATTTTTGGTCTATGCCTCGTTCTTTCGTTTTTCATTTATTCCTCCTTACCAGTGCATTTACTTGCATTCAATGTATTTTAGATATATACTATATTTGCTTGTTCATACTTACAAATTTATGTTGAATTCTTCGATTTTCGATGAGTATGCTTATATTATATCCTATACTTTTTTTATTACATGTTCATTTTATCGTATTAAGTTATTACGAGCATAATTATATCGTATTGCATTGATATGTCTTCTAAAGTTCCATGTTGCATGTCAGTGTAATTATATAAAATCATCATTGTTACATTACTTGTAGTCATATACTGCATGCCTATGGAGCCCGAGCAACGCTCATGCTGGCACCTTGTCGCCTAGGCACCCCTCCGATGTCTCGGGTCACCTAGTCGTCTTGATGTCTAGGGTAGCCTAGATGCCGTGACACTATGCTTCTGCTACCAAAACGACTGCAGTTTTGGCCCCATAATCTCCAATGACGGCTTCCACCACTATCTCCATTCTCATCATCACCTTTTCTGTTGCTGTAACTGGTGTTGTGCCATGGCCTTCCAAGGTCAACATGTTATAACTATCAGTGCCATCACCTCTACCATAGCAAGCCTCCATGCAGCTGCTGCTTCAACCTGATTTAGCCTCCATGACTACTGATGTGGATCCACATCATGGGCTACACTATTGCAGGAGGAAGATCCAGCCAAGCAGCCATCGAACCAGCCTTAAGGCTGATTCGATCTCCATCTATTAAAGGCCCATCGGCCAGCAAGATGGGACCATCGATCCACTTAAGTTAAGTCAGTCCACTTAAGTGTTAATTTAATTTAGTCATTAATTAATAAAGCCCATTGGGCCCATCGATTTATGGTTCAGTAAGGCTCATTGGTGGTCATCGATGTACTTATAGTAAAGCCCATAAGTGGCTAGTAGTTAGTAACACTTAGTTACCTAATTTGTATAGGTTTCTAATATTAGTCCTAGTAGGATTACAACTCCTAGTCATAATGTAACTGCTATTAGGTAGTTTCTGCCCTCTATTTAAAGGGGAGTTATTGTACTCAGAATTTCAGATTTGAATAAACAAAATTTGCAGTCAATTGCTTCTAAACAGCTGAGATAGCTGTGGGTGAGATGCTCGGGCTGAGATAGCCAATCCCACCCACATTCCTCTTGTTTGACTTTCAATTTGCTGCTATTAATTTCTGCTTCTGTTTAATGTTGCCGTGAGAATCCAGAGAAAGAGTTTCAGAACTGTTAGGCCATCAAAAGACCAGAATCGACCAGCCAAGAGTGCCCCATTCTTGAGTCCAATCGATCCTCATACCTGCTACATCTGAGTTCTGTTTTACTAGGCCTTTTTAGGGTGTGTTCTAGTCCGTCAAAGGATCACTCGATCCTCTTCTGAAGACTGCCCAAGGGTTCCTGCTGCGGTTCTTGAATTTTCTCTCTATTTTCTCTCTCCAAGGTCATAAATCAAGTAACTGAGTATCTTTCAGTTCAGCCATCAGAAGTCAACCGTATTTGGAGGTTTTACTCTTCACATCAAGGCCTACAATTGACCTGAATTTGAGCTCCATCAGAGCCCTACAGGTCCAGCCGCAGGTACCCTTCCATACCCCTAGCCGACAGGTTTTCTCTCTCCTAGGGTTTGAATCCTTGGCTGGGTTTGCTGTTACATTGTTCTTTATTCTTTGTGGGTTTTATTTCTGGTCCTAGTTCCATTGTTTCCCTATTGTTACTTCTGGTTTTTGTCAAGCTAATTCAAGAGTGCTGTTTGATTTGGGTTTGGAGTAGAAATACATTGGGGGTAGTTGCCTTGTGTAATTTACTTCTACATTAAGTACCCTGCTGTTATCGCTGCTGCTGTTGTCATCATCACCTTTGCCATTGATGCCACCACCTCCACGACCATCAAAGGTCTATGACTGCCAGCACTGACCATAATAAAAGCAACCCACAACAGAAATGCATGGAAATCTTGGAGCTGTTTCTATCCATTCATCAAACAGTCCAGCCCGAAGTTGTATTATTTTCTTGCACATGGGACCTCCTTGCAAAATTTGCTCCTCCCACTTTTCAACCTTCTGCTAACCTGTACCATTTACAGGAATTCTTAATTTGTCAACCACAAATATAGTCCACTTTGAAAAAACATACATTTAAGGGATGCTAATTAATGCTCTAACTTGGCTCTTTTGTTTATTTATTTTCGTGGTTTACCCTTCATCAACAACATGGATTCCAAGTTGACCTTCATTTACAACATGGACTTCATGTTGACCTTCATTTAAAAGTTAAAACATGGGAAATATAACTTCTTGGAATAATGTGTCAAAGGGTAAAATGGAGATGCAATCAAAATTAATGCTTAAGTGGACTATTATTTTGGAACGTTTAAAAAGCCCAAAGTGGACCCTTTTTAAGGGACGGATGGAGTAGTCCAGAAAGAGTTATGCATTCATCTTCCAATGGTTCAGATTTATCTTGTGGACCAACTCTGCCATTTGCATCATAGGGGGCTATTGGCTGTGGAATACAAGCATATGGTGCAGATGGCATATCCTTTCTTTTTTTTTCTCATTGGCTGATGTTGGTCAAGTATATTCATCTCCTAATCTAACCATTGAGATGAATTCATAGTTTATTAATTCAGTAATGAGGAAAGTATGGTTCAGGATGGTAAAATGAAGGGTTGGACTTTGAAAATATAGGGCCGATCAGCCAAAACTCTTCCTTTCTGTTGTTTGCAACCAAAGTGAAAAATAATTCTGGCAAAGAAATGAAAAGGTAGAAAGTCAGAAACAGGTATTATCCAAATAATATTAGGATGCCTTGCCCTTGTCAAAAGAATCATAGCTAATATTCCTTCTTCCTTGGGGTGTCAAGATCCTTTGAGAATTGAACTTATGTGTTCTTCCTCCCCCACTTTCCCTCCTTGGATGCAAAATGGGTAAATCAAAAGGAAACTTTACTTAGTCGAGTGGAAAGTGGATATACAGATTGAAGAGGAATTGGGAATCTGGAAAAACAGTTCCTCTTTGTTTTAGAGGAAAATAAGTGCAGAAGGACCATCTTACAAATAATGTCAAATTTGTTTCCCTTGCAGTTCCTTATCAGAAGGCTTTGATTAATCTAGTTTGTGTTTGTTTGTACCCTGAATGAATGCAAACACTGAGCGATAACGGTGAGGGGCACACAACACAAACAAGGTCATCTCACGGGGATACGATTCACCAAGATGGGGCAAATGAAGCTCTCCGGCCCTACTGGATTAGGCTTTCGAAGAATGGCCTTCGAAAGGAGACCTGGGAAAGAAGAGCTATGCTATTGACCGACCCTCTGCCACCACCTACCTATCATTTAGGTGGCACCTGCAAGATCCAGCTAAGGAAAGGGTGGTCTATGATTAGCAGCTGCTCCACACTGCTGCGGTCTCTTGAACTGAACTTTGTTGCCTCCCTGAGTGCAAAGCAAACAGGTGCTGTGCCGTGGGTCAGTTTCGTGGCCTGGGGCAGGGGTGGAGAGAGACCAGTTGTGTTTTCACATCAAACACACTTTTAGTGATTCCATCTTTTATTTTGATCATTTGAGGGATGTCACTTTCACTTTTTGTCCACTTTGCTCTCTTAATTCTTAATAGTTGGTACAAAGTTCTTTTCATATGTTTGGTGCTCTTATTAATAAAATATTATTATTATTACTAATATTTTTTTTAATTATTTGCAAGTGACAGACCTTGTATTGTTGCAGACATACTTAAAATTTGAACAGTCATGTGGTGATCCAGCTCGCATCCAAATCCTGTACGAACGTGCCATCACAGAGTTTCCTTTATCAAGTGATCTATGGCTTGATTATACTCGCTTTTTGGATCACACATTGAAGGTTTTCCAGTGAACTTGTTCAAATTAGTAGTACTTTAATAGATAATGACTATTAGTCGGTCTTTTGTTTCAGGTTCCCAGTGTTGCTAGGGATGTATATTCCAGGGCCATCAGAAACTGTTCCTGGATTGGAGAGCTTTGGAGTCGATATTTGCTTTCCTTGGAGCGTGGTCATGCTTCTGAAAACGAGTTGTCTGCTGTATGTTTCAGTCCTTATCTCTTTTCAGACCATTAATTGTATGAACATTTATATATTGGACTGGTATTTGGTAGTTCATTTATCCTAAAACATATTGTGAGATTTCCATAGTCTTATGATTAAATTCTTTGGTTAAGGAGCCACATCATGATCAGTGAACAATGCCCAGAAGTTTAATTATAATTTTTTTTTGCTGACACAGATACTAGTGTTTCTTTCAGGAGCCAAATTGTAATTTGGATGTCTTTCCCTCCCCCCCGGGGGGGGGGGGGGCTGTTAAATAAATAGTCTTGTTTTCATTCCTTGTCAGTTAAGAAAAATTGAGGCTGGCAGAAGGGCCACATTTTCAGGCAGTTATCGAAGCGACATAACTGATCTAAGATGACTTAAATAGTTTCTTGAGTTTGCTAATTAGGCTACAAAGGAGGATCGGTTGGTGCCTTGACTAATGCATCTACTGCTGATCACTAGCAGAAACTTAATAGAGAAGGCTTTAAAAGCTTCACTTGCTTGTTTTCTCTTTTCCCTTTGGAATCTCTTTGTGGTACTTGTGTTATGAAGTTGTGGGAATTGATTCCTTTATCTGTGTGCTGAGAAATATGGTAAAAGATCTGTGGGAGAATTTTCGATGAGCTCTCCTGAACTACCCAAGACTTGGTGCATTAATTGGGACACTCAAATTCTGCCATTGCCTGTGGATGTTGTGAGCAATTTGATTACTATAAGATGAGCTATTAAGTGTAAGGTATGATTGGATGTCTATTTAATGGAAAGATCGGAGCCCCCTTGCCCTTAGTGATAAATTCAATACAATATTCTTATATGATTGTTATGTATCCCTAGTTATAAAAGTAGGTTGGGTGATGGATTGTCTTGGTGGTGGACGTAATGCATGTAGGATGCTTTGGTTTGACCAGTCTATATGGTACATCAGGTAGACAGCCGGCACCTTATTAGTCTGTCGTTATAAGCCTGTGGCGGATTTGTAGTGGTGCATCAGGTTGACAACCGCCACTTATTATAATTAGCCATAACCCGTCAATCTTTTTGCACGGATCCTCGTGCTCGTCCTTGCTTGGAATCTCCATGTACTTGACCCTATTAAGTTGGGATAAGGTTCTGGATGTTGTTGTTGTTGTATCCTTAGTTATATTGCTGGAATGCTTCTTCCCTCTGGATGGCTCACTGTTTTCTTCTCTAGGAGATAGTTTTATGAATCAGGCTCCTCTCTGCGATTTTCCTCCTTACCTCGTAGGGGTTGTTTCCAGTTGCTGCCAACTGTTTAGCAACTTCATTTTCAGTAGGTTCTCCATACTTGGGCCTCTATATTTTTTTCCCCCCGTTTTTCTTCCCTTGTGGGCAATAAGGAAGGGTATCTCATTACATGTGTAGGTGGAGAGAGCATTGTCAAGGATCATATTGCAAAGCTCACAATCCCTGGAGCAGCCTGAGACTTCCATGGTTTTTTTCTTCCCTCCAGCCAGCCTGGCCCAGTTATCATTATTGAGCTCTTTAGTCGGCCAACTCCTAATTTGGAGCTAGTGCATTTTTTTGGACACAAATTCCAGGTCCTCTAATTGTCCTCCGAGTTCAAATCAACATTATATAGTTGAGCAAGCTAGACATACTAACTGAATCTCACCAATTTTTGCTGAGTATACAAGGGATACATTTAGAAAACAAATCAGAGTACCCATTTTCATGAACTCAAAGAATTTCCAACTCTGATTATCTAAATGCAGGAAACATTCTCCCAATAGATGGCAGAGTGGTGATGAAGGCCCCGAATAAGTGTTATATGATTACCCCTCACAATAACTCGTGGATTTCCTAGTGTCTAGTGTCTACACCATGGGGAAAACCTTTGTTGATTACTGCTATTATGATCATACTGAGACCCTTCTTGTCCATTACCTTGTATTCAGAAACTTGATGTCAGGGGATTGGCTTCTGCCTGAATGGAAATCGTTATTCCATTAGCCTTGCCACTTGAATGGCAACCAGTTGGATTCGGTGGGTATTGCCAATACCAGATCTGATTCTAACCTCCCTGGCCCTCTGAAGCATGCATGGCTTGGCAAATTTTACAGGGTAACCACGGCAGGATCCTGGGGCTCTTAAATATCAAAACCAACCAAACTGATTTAGTGGTGGAGGGGGCAAGGGGGTTTAAACTACTCTTTTGGTGGCCCTACTTGCTGTCAGAGCCTGCATCAAATTTGCAGAACCTTGTCTTACTATTTCAAAATGCCCCTTGCTTGTGTCCTCTCACTATGTTGTTGGTAATAGGCATCTTTGTATGTGGGATTCGAGGCTGAATTCTTAGGTGCATGAGGGAGGTCATTTCTGGAATGCCAGAGTGTTATCCAGGTAGACAGAAATCAGGATCTTGTCTTGCATCCACTGATAAATGAGTTTTGGAAATGAGCTTGCGCAAGGGTTATCAAGCCTTAGGAGATCAGGATGGGAAAAGATAAGGAGTTCCCGGCTCTGTTTTGGGGGTGTGGGGGGAGAGTGCTCAACCCACAGGTACCGGATTTTTTATTGCTGGATACATCTGAGTTGAGAAGGACATTAGGTTCATGATTCTCTCTCTCTCTCTCTCTCTCTTTTAAATAATTTTATTTATTTATTTTTTGTATTTCTTATTTAGATTGGTAGGTTCAGTAATAATATTGTGATTATATTGCATTTTCATATAATTAATAGAGATTTTATAAATGGTTTTGGTATTTGCTCGAAGTTGTTGCTTTTAGTTGGGTATTTCATCTCTAGTTGATTGGTAGTATTGTAATGTTTTAGGAGGGGCTAGATATTGACGTAGATCAAGCTTTGCATAAGGAAGGGGCTGCTGGCCCATCAAACCAAGTCCAATGTTGGACCAGGCTGCCCCCACCTTGGTCCCATCTAACCAGCCCAAAAGGAAAGCTGGAAACATTGTTCACGTGAACAGTAATCCTGCAAGTTTGTCTTCAAAGAACCTCCTAGAAGATCTATACAGCTGTCCTTGTTCAGCTCCAAGAAGAGGGCTCCATCAGCCATCAATTTGGCCCAGCTAGCATTATATTTAGTTTCTATTTTTGTGTCCTATTTTTTTTTTTCTTAGTCAAGTTAGTTTCCTATTTTGAAACTTAGGTTATTTTCCTTTTTATGCTCAGTTGTTAGTTACTTATTTACTCCTACTTGGTTAGCAAGTTTGAAGTTTGTTAGAAGGTTTTATTTCTAGCATTAGTTTATTATTATTATTTTTTTTTTTT
>NC_056563.1:11600449-11622614 GCF_013358625.1 Macadamia integrifolia | reverse complement strand
AGTTTATTGTTTTTTTTTTTTTTTTGGTTATATCTTTGTGTCCAAGCAATGTAAGGCTATTTTTAAAGCCCAGAATTAGAATGAAAAGGACAGATCTGACTTGAACAAAAAAAAAAAAATGGTTTATGCTGTTGTGATGTTGGATGCAGTGGGGTGAGTGCCGAAACCTGAGGGGCGAGATGTCCATTCACCAATTCTTCTCCCCCTTTCTCAACCCCTCCATCGATTCTCTTTCTTTTCATATTTTCCTTTTGTTTGATGTGAAAGAGTGTTTTTGAGTGATCAAAGCAAGCTTGTTGAAGTTCAGAAGCCCCATAAAAAGACCAATTTGAAGGCCTGTAGCTGCTGCTACTGCAGAATTCCATAAGGTTTCCTTTTTTATTCTTCAAGTATAACTTCCCAACCCACCATCGGTTAAGGCTCATCTTTTGAAGAATAGTTGGGCATCATACGAGAGACCTTTGCTCCAAAATTGAGGTTCATTGGAGGATGAAATCTCAAGATATCGAGAGTTTTCAAAAGTTTCCTAATTCATGTCGACAACATATCTCTCAATTCGACCATTGGAACTGTCTAATCGTTTGAGGGTTTGTTGACCCATATAGGACCTTCATCTACTCCCAGTTTCAGCTCCATCTAAGATACGGTGTCATGACCCAGACCTAGATACAGGTAAGGGTACAACCCTCGCTGGCAATGATCAAACGATCCAAAACATTCATCAAACAAACAGGCATATGTGAACTTATAATATTCAAATGTCAACAAAATAAAATAGCTACTCATAGATTAAAATATCCCAAACCTTACCTACTGGTGGCAATCTAAGGTTCATTCTCAAATTTAAATAAAAACACTCTGTCAAAGTTTACATAAATCCACGTCCTACTACAAACATCTAATAAAATAAAATGAACTGATAATAGCTTCAGGTCGCCCTCGAACGCCTGCTCCACGCGTACCTTCCTCTCAATCATCTGTGATGTTCAAATAATAGGTTAAGCTCAACAACCTAGAAGGGAAAATAGTAAAGCTCATCACAGGGAAACCATCAGACAAAAACAACGGCTAAAACAAATAGTTTTAATTTCTCAAAACCGCACTTTTAATCAAAATGCGATCATATGAAAAAAATATATTCATTTTTATCACACTTTAGCCGACACTGAGAGAAATAAGCTACCACCGCCCTTAATACGAGAGGGAAACACTGCCTCCACAATCACACGGTCACGCAATCACACTGTTGTCACCACTCTGTGACAAAAATATACACCACTGTGCACAGTGGGTATAAGTCCCACGGCTCAATGGGACACCCTTCTCTAGTCTGGTACGGAGTAGTCTATTTACCCTCACACACTCTCTTTTCACATTCACAAAATCACTTTCTTTAAAGACACATAGGTAAAATCTTCACATGAAAATCACATCAATATACATTACACTAATAATCACCTTCATCACTTATCAATCACTCCCATGAATTCATATCACACATAATCACAATTCAGAATAAGTATAACATACAAGCATACAAAACATCTCATCATACAATCAGACCACACATCTGTAGTGTAACCCCACTATAATCCATTTACCTCAGCTTGCAAGTCTCCTACTTTTACCCTCCGAGCTCTGAATGCTCACGTCAAACACTACCTGCAATTAATTACATCTCCCATTAATCTCCCAGTTCAAAACTAATTCAAATACTTCACTTTTTCCTCAAAAGTCAACCTTTCCATACCTAGGTCAAACTCTAGGAAACAATTTCTCTCAACACGTATTATCATCCTTCCGAAGATGAGAATGATCATCTGAGTGGTTAAGGAGTAATTAGAAAAACTACAATCTCAGAGTGAAACTTTCAGATTTAAGTAATACTGAAATTGCTCTCAATCCGCTAAACTTATGGTCTCCTATTTCGGATTGAAACCTCCCTTAGGAAGGCTCTACTAACCCCCAAAGTATGCCAAAAAGTTAACGGTCGGATTATAAACAATTAGGGAAATACAAGTTTGGGTCTCTCAATTACCCCTCTTAGGCGGCCCAGCGAATCCAAAAAAATCTTTGCCATATCTAACCAGCACAAGGTCCTAATAATTGTTAATTTAATTTGGGTCCCAAAAAAAAATACATATGGTACCTATGACCCCTCTTAGGCAGCCCAGAGAATCCTAAAAAATTCTTTGCCATATCTAACCAACACAAGGTCCTAATAATTGTTAATTTAATTTGGGTCCCCAAAAAAAATACATATGGTACCTATGACCCCTCTTAGGCAGCCCAGAGAATCCTAAAAAATTCTTTGCCATATCTAACCAACACAAGGTCCTAATAATTGTTAATTTAATTTGGGTCCCCAAAAAAAATACATATGGTCCCTATGAATTAAATCCCAGACTTTGTAAAGAATTTCAGATTTGGGTCATGGTTTGCGTCCCATATTGGATCATGGTTTGGTCCCATATTGGGTCCCAAAAAAAAAATATATATATATATATATATGTTCCCTATGAATTAAATCCCAGACTTTATGAAGAATATCAGATTTGGGTCACGGTTTGGGTCCCTTATTGGATCCCATATCGAGTCCCTAAAAAAATATATATGTTCCTAATGAATTAAATCTCAGACTTTTATAAATAATTTCAGATTTGGGTCACGGTTTGGGTCCCATATTGGATCCCATATTGAGTCCCCAAAAAAAACCATAATGGGTCCCAAGACCCCTAACCGTACAACAAATCCTAAACCCTAAGAATAATTAGGGTCGCAAAAAGGGAAAAAAAAGTGACAAAAAGCATAACCAAAACTTAAACTAAGATAAATAAGACCTCAATTGGGTCCCAAAAGAAAAACCAGCAGAAAAGAGAACATCATTAGCTAAAGAAGGCTGAAAAACAGAAAAGTAGAATCCAAAATCCCTCTTCCTCTCCCTTTCTTTCCCACGATTCTGTTCTCTCTTTCTTTCCCACGATTCTGTTCTCTCTTTCTTTCCCATGATTCTGTTCTTTTCTTTCTTTCTTTCTTTCTCACGGTTCTGTTTTCTTTCCTTTCTCCCTTCTCTCTCTCTCACTCTTCTAACTTAAAAGAAAAGAATTTCAATTAAATAAAACTCCCTTATTTACTATACTAACAAGATTTGAACCTAGGACCTCTAATTAGTAAAGGTACTAACCGCTAGGCTAACTCATTAATTCATTAAATACACCCTAACTTTAAATATTTAAGCAAGCATAAAAAGTATATATATATATATATATTCTAAGGTTCTAAAATTTGGGGCATTACATACGGTTTGTAAGTTCTCAATTTTATCTTATTTCAGCCCAGATTTTCAGCTCCTGCCTGGGATTAGGGTCCTTTGTGATCTAGTCTTACATAAGATATTATCAAAATCTCATTTTGAAAAGGTCTTTGAGGGATTCTTTTGTTCATGCCTAAAAATTTATGAAGAAATTCTGACTCCCCATGGTTATACTAAGTAATTTCAACATATGTTTGTTTGTTGTTTCATTTCCTGTTTGCTCAATTTTTTGGATGAACTGGTAATTGAGCTAAGGCCTTGTATGTATGTCTTTTCTTCTCTTTATTTGGCAAATAGAGTTTCAGTTTTTACTTTATTTCCTTTTATCTGAATGAGGAAAAGTTATATTTTTTTTTTGGGGTCTGATTAGTGATTATTGAAACCCCCCTACCATTTCAGGTCTTTGAGCAGTCTTTGCAATGTACTTTCTCGAGCATCGAAGAGGTGAGGAAATATCTACATGGGTTTTTAGGGTAAAGTTAATATTCATAGGTTAAGTTGCCACATGGATGACAATGGCAGACATGAATGGGCCTGTGTCACAAAGGAGGCCACATCCATCTCATGAGTCAATGTTCAATTCAATAAAGTACGTAATGTCAAAACGTGTTTCAAAGTTTATCAAATTACAAAAATACCATGAACCCCTAAAATTTTCTAGTAGTGCCGTAGTGGTTTATGGTATCTTTGTAATTTTTCACAACTTTTGTTCGATAAATTTCCAACGCATATAACTTCTCATCTGGGTTTGTAATTTGACCAAGGAGATGGGTGGGGGTCCTTTATAACAAGGACCAGCCCAAAGTCTGAAATGTGATATTTTGTGACCGTTATGAAGGTTCAAAACATTTGTTAATTATTAGCCCCATTTTTTTATATACCTTAATCTAACATTCTTTTCCATTGATTTGATGGTAATCCTTTCTGATTCTTTTTTTCTTCTTTTTTTCTTCTTTGTTGTAAATGATTCGTTTATTGGGGGTCGATAAAAATTTTGTACTTCGTTGTTATAATCTCTGTCCCGGAGACTTATTCCTCTATAAGATGGTACAATATCTATTTGTATGGGAATTTCAAGCACGCTCTCTCTCTCTCTTTTGGTTTTTAAATAAATAATCAAAAAAAAATTATTGAAAAGAGGGAGGATACAGAAGATAAGAGTACAAAGGCAACAACATAAGGCCATTAGGCCATAGGCCTAGCCCCATGACTTAAATTCCTTTATATAGATTTTGATCTCCTTTGTGCATTGATTCCCAATTTGTAGAAGGTCCATCTAAGATTCTGAGCTGCTTGAAGTGCTGTTTTCATACTTATGAGGGGTAATATAGTAGCAGTCAAGATCGATATGCGTCCTGAGCATAGTTAGCAATTCGGCCAAATAATTCGCGAATTATTCGGCCGAACCGAATTTTTCCGAATTTTATCAAAAATTCGGACCGAATTCGAATTAAAAATAAAATTCTTTAAAATTCGCGACTTTTTCAAAAATGAATATAAATCGCGAATAATTCGGACCGAATCCGAATTAAACCGAATTATTCGGTCCATTTAAACATTATTTAAAAAAAAAACCAAAAATAAAAAATAAAAAAATAAAAAAACAATTTTTTTTTAAAAAAAAACCCAATAAGATTTTTTGACCGCTTTTTTGACTGAATCCTTAAATTAATCGTCCGAATTATTCCGAATAATTCTCCGTCCGAATAATTCCCGAATCCGAATTTGCCAACTATGGTCCTGAGTTTGACTCCCCTTACCCCCTTGTGGCCAGCCCCACAGTTTCTATGGTTCTCACGGGAGTCAGGGCTGATCCAACTTGTGTGTGGGGGGGGGGCACCCTGCGCCGGTGGATTAGTCGGGCCAAAGGTCTGGACACTCTCGTTAGCAAAAAAATAGTAGAAGTCAAGATCTATCCGGGTGAATTTTCCTAGTTGGGGATGCAATTTAAGTCTCTGAATAATAGGGGTATGCAAATCCTTGGAAATTCTTGTATAAAGGAAGAATTTTGACACTTTCTTGATCTAGTTTTCTTAATGAAATAGGATGAGGTCAAGTCTCTCCAGAACTTGGGAGCTTCTTATATTTGGCCTTCTGAACCTTTCATTTGGTTCCATGCCCTGCTCAACTCTACTATCTGATTATTTTGGTATGAGAATATCAATGGTGAGATATGATTGTCTGCATGCCTGAAGGAATTCTTCACCTTATATCTTTGGAACATACTGTTGATAGCCAGATGGAGAATTAGAGATCCTTCTCTGCAATTTAATGCAACAAGATAGTTGCAAAACAAACAAATTTTGGATTTTAATTGGTGTAGTTTATCCTCTTCAGTTGTGTAATGAGTTGCTGCTTGAGAAACTCTTTTGGTTTCAATTGTCTTGGCCAAGATTTTCTTACTCAACCAGTGATTGTGAAAGAAGATGCTAACTGTCAGTGTTTCATGCCGTTTCAGTATCTGGATTTATATCTCACTCGGATAGATGGTTTACGACGAAGGATTTCATTATCTGGTCCAGCAGATTATGCCTTAGACTATGCCTTGATCAGGGACACATTTCAGGTTTGTAGGTGTAATAACCATAGCAGATTGTTTGAATTCTTCTCGTCCGATTTACTTTTCACCTCCTAACTATTGTCTGAATTTTTCCTATTGGTAGGTTCCTCGGAATATAGATTTTGCCGACCCCATTTAGTTGGGAATTTGGGATAAGGCTGAGTTGAGTTGAGTTGCAAAAATATAAGCTGTATTCTAAAATGGTTTTTTCTATGTCAATGATTTATATGATTTTTTTGGGGTCCTGGATTTATATGATTTTCTTTGACGATGGTGTTGGATGTCTCTTTGTAATTTGTATTGAGGGATGTAATCGTCCAAACATCTTTCACTCTTTGTGATGCGGTTGTGGGTTCTGGGGCTTGCAATTTGCTTATTTGGGGTTCATTCTATACCCCCCTGATGCAAAACCAAGTTCTGCATCATCAGGAGGCCATCACAGCAGTCACAGCCAGCCTGTGATTACTTTTCATGTTTATGAATTTGTTTTGAGATAAGATTCCAGCCTACAGCAGGAATCTTATCCTTACAAAGTAGCCAAATTGTGGTGCCTTCTAGGGTCTTCTAGAAGTTATTTTATTGTATTTTATTTTTTGATTGTAAAGCTTTTCTTGGATTAGGAATATTTTTAGGTTAGATTGAAGCTTTCCTATTTGTTGGATGATGAAAGCTCTTATTTCCTATTAATTAGATGATGGACGCTCTCTCCTAAGTCTGTAGATTCTATTATGTTTAAACTTCTGATTTGATTTCTGGTTCTATAAATCAATTGCTGGAGTTTCTAGTTCAGTTTTTTTTCCCGTGTGGCAGGAGGATTTTTCTATATCTCACAATCCAGCTATCAGATTTTGGTTAAACTTTGCAGACTTGTTCTGCTAGTTAAGCTATAGCCTACTAATTGAAATTTTATGCTGCTTGTTCTGATCTGCTGGAGCTATTAAGTTATCTTTGTTTCTGGTTCTTATTCCTATAACCTGTGATCCTATTTGAGCTAAATTCCAACTGGATTTCCCTGGTTTGAGTTTAGTCTTCATTACCCCTGGAGGTTTGAGGATACTCTTTCTACTAGGAGTGCAACTGGAGTGGGTTAGGTCGGATTTTTTAAAACCCCGGCCCAACCCTGGGTCCCTGTGGCTCAGCCCAGGCCTGGCCCAGCCTGAGGTCGGGCTCAGATATCTCAGCCCTGGCCCAGCTGTGCGGGATTGAACTCCACCCAGTCCAGCCTGGCTCTGAAAACCGATGTTGGGCCGGGTTGGCCCTAACCCTGGCTGCTAGAAACCTCTCCTTTCTCTCCCTCGGGACCCTTGGAGGCTTGGATCTATGCTTCAACTTTCAAGCCTTGGACGTGGACACTGAAGACAAAACTGTTAATTCAGACAATAAAAGTGCAAGAGCTGCTGCATTTGTGTTGTCGTTGGAGTGTGAGTATGCGTGAGGTTAAAAACAGTTGTTTTAGTTTCTGTGGGAATGGCACTGTGGAGAGATGAAGGGATGGACCTGAATCAGCGACGACTTTTTGATTTGATTCTAATCACCTAACATAAGTGACAAGGAAAACCAAAATAAACCAGAATTTCAGGGTTGCGGATAAATAGAAATAAAGAATGTTTTATATCTCACAGTGGACTAATCTGATGGGGACAAAACTACCTACTGATGTGATGAACAAAATATCACAATCTGGTCTTTTCATACCAAAATAATGCAAGGCTACTGTTTGGTATCAGAGCTATGGTGAACCCTTCAAAAAGACTACTTCCTTTGGATTTGCCCTAGGTTTGCATGGATGCATTCATTTCTAGTTCTACCTTATATCTGATCTTATTACTATCCTTCTGAACAATTGCTTGTCATTCTATTTGTTATTGTCTGAAGAGATCAACATTCATGCTGTCGATTAGATTTCCTCCCATGACTGTATGGTACTCCCTTCAAAATTCTTTTAGAAATTTTAAAATTTGTTTAATATATGTTTCTGAACTATAACCATGTACTTATGTTGATTAGATTTCCTCCCATGACTGTATGGTACTCCCTTCAAAATTCTTTTTGAAAATTTAAAATTTATTTAATATATGTTCCTGAACTATAACCATGTACTTTTTACGTACAGCGTGCTGCGGATTACCTCTCTCAATACCTAAAGGCTGAAGGTTGTTTGTTGCATAATTTGCATTTACATGCTTATTGGGCTCGTTTAGAATTAAAGCTTGGAAATGATCCAGTTGCCGCTCGGGGAGCTTGGGAGAGCCTGCTTAAGACCAGGTCTGATTGTACCTCAAATCCTCAATATAAGTGTTGCATATTGTTTTCTTTTCTCTTTGTTTTTGAAATACTTGATGTTGCCCTACACAGTGGTTCAATGATTGAGGCCTGGCAAGGTTATATAGGAATGGAAATTGAGTTGGGTCATATCCATGAAGCTAGATCTATCTATAAGAGATGCTACAGTAAAAGGTTCAATGGAACTGGTTCAGAGGTATGCTCCCTTCTCTTGCTGTAATGATATTGTGGATGTACAGTAAACCAAAAGTATTGAGAATGGAGACTATGACTACTCATCTTAGTGGGCTAGACAGGGTAAGAAAGCATCTGGGTATTTTTCAACTTGCTCTTGAGTTATTCTTGATTTTTTGGGCTTGAAAGGTTTTTCTATAATAGTTTGAAGTCAGTTTGTTGATTAGGGTTAGATATGCATGAAAATGTGAAATATGGGGCAAAAGACAAAATTACATAAAGTTCAACCCTCAAGAAGAAATTGCAAAACCCACTGGCCTAAGATTATCCTTAACAAGACGAAACTTTATGACCGGCGCATTTTACAAAATAATCTGCTGAAGATACAAAGAATTCCTTCTAGCTGCCTTGCCCTCATTCATAGACCTTTCAACTAATTTTTTGGGGTAAATAAAATAAATCATTTCCAAACGGAGAGGAATGAGTAAAGCATTCTAGCTGCCTTGCCCTCCTCATCCATAGACCTTTCAACTTTTTTAATTTCCGACTAGACAAAATAAACAACGGGAAAAAGAACGCTTAATCGTGCGCACCGGATTGTGGCAATTATTAATCCTTGGGCGAAGTGTCAAATTTGGAAAGCTTACTCAAATGACTCCTTCATGGTATGTCTTATAAAATGTTAATTTAGCTGTTGGAACACTCCAATAAGAAACTAGGGGAAGGGCAATCCGTCCAAGAGCTTTGTGCTCTTTGAGAGGGTAGTAACAGTCGTTTGGTCATTCTGATTGTCGGATAGATGGGGAATTTGCTGAGTAGGACTCATGTCAATTTTAGTGGCCGATGTATCATGTATAGCCCACCATGTTCAACAGCCCTTGTTTCTTCAAACAATTTCAAAAAGAATTGTTTGGACAAAAGGCAAAGTGGAAGTGGAATGGAATGGAAATCAATGCATGACTAGATGATGGTGTGAACATGTCCACTTAATTTTAGAGCCAACAAATACAGCCACATGGCATGAATAGCTGAAGTTTGCTCCTCACCCCTGTATATTTTATAAAAGTGTGGTTATATAAATGATAACAAATCAAGGTTGTAAACTTTTTATTTATGATAAATGTGTACATATAATATATTGTAATCTATATCTATATTATAATGTATGTAGAGGCCGGTTTCTGTCCTGGCCATGTTGAACCCAAGGCCTTAAACCTGACTACCCCTGCCTTAATTTGGGTTGGCAATCCTCTCTCTCTCATTCCCATTTAGGTTAAATATGAGAGGTACTCCTATTCTCCGCGAGTTCTTTGCTTGGCTGAATTGGTTATCGTTTGATTGGATCTTGTTTACTTGTATGTTCCTATTGGATATAATTGTGGCAATTTTATTCTATGGTGGTTTCTCATGAACTTTGCTACTATACTCTTTCTTCATGATAAGTTAACGTGATTCCAGAAGTACAATTTTCTAATTAAATGAATTTTCATGTGGATTGTTATTAGAAATGTATGTTGTTTCAAGTCTCAGAACTGGCATATTTACTGTGAGGTTTGGTCTTCAATTACTGTGTAGTATATTGTGGATTGGATGGTACCTTCCTTTCCTAAAACACAGAATTATTCAGGACATATGCCATTCTTGGTTGCGCTTTGAGCGGGAATATGGTACTTTGGGAGATTTTGACCACGCTTTAAGGAAGGTATGCTTTTCTTCACCTGGACTCAATTTGATATAAGCTTTTTGCATTTTGCGTTTAAGGTTTCCCTGGCATGCAGAGGCTGGATTTCTCTCATTGGTGGCCTCAGATGTATGAGGACTATTAGTGCAAAACATTAAAGGGGAGAGAGCTATTCCATCTTATAGCGGAGACCGTGCTTCCAATGTAGGGTTGGCCTGTGGGCCGTATGGCCCTTTGTGTGGTGGTCAACTCATGTTCTATCATGTTAAAACTTGATTGCGATTTCCTTCCTATTGCAAAACAAATAGCTAGAGTACAACAACAGCATCAAAGGGCCTAAGCCCAACCTCAACCAGAGACTACATAATAAGGCCTATAATAGTGTTTACAGCTCTCATTCTCCAAGAGAAGGAAAAATCCCTTTAGGTATTAAAAGCTGTAGCTTTCCTAATAAGAACATATAGCACCAAGAACTCTTTGAATGATATTGAAGCCACCCAATCATAAGCATAGAATCTTTTTCTAAATGAACATTTGCCCACCCATCTGCCAGTGCAGTTTCCATGAATGAATGCCTTGAACTCTGCAACAATCCAGTATGTCATTCCAAGGGGGACCTGAAAGCACCAACAGTATCTTGCTCATGATTTCTGAAAGCATCCTTCACATCCGCTAGATCAGGGTTCCCCATTGGGTTTCCATCTATGTTAAGCTTAATGGAGAATGGTGGGGAATGGTCTACACATGTTGATTCTGATTGTGAACAGCTTTGGTAGATGCCACATGACCCTAATGTCTTGCAGATGCCGCAAGACCCCGATGTCTCACAAAATCATCAATAGTCTTGCCCTCGGAAGCTTATAAGCCGATCTTGTGGTTCTCAAGATGATTAGCTCACACACTTCTTGAGCGGATCTTTGCCATCCACAAAACATCCTTTGAAATTTGCCATGGAACTTCAAGCTGTGTATATAGGAAGTATTAGAAATCAAAGAAAACCTCTTTAAGTGGTCCTATGGTTTCGTAATCTAAGTAGATGAAATGAAACATATTCTTGATGCAGAAAACACAACGTAACAGAAATAAAAACAATCAAGCGAACCACAAGGATATATGTGGTTCAGCAAGGTGCCTATGTCCAAGGAGCATGGTTTAAGATCTCGCTCTCGCCCCCCATCGCGCTAATCCAAAAAAGAGAGATCTCGCCAGATCTCGCTGAGATCATGTATTTTTTCGCGGTCAACTCGGTGGTTGGTCTCGGTGGTCATATGATCTTTGTAGTCCCTGAAATTAGGTATTTATCCTATTTTAGGACTTCTAAACACAATGGAAACATCAGTTTTTTAAAAATCAAACTTAAAATGGTACTTTGACTTCATACCCTATGTAAGTAGTTAGAGTCTCTGGCTCTTTGGACCCTAGGCTAGTATGCTTTATTCCACAATCCACATTCCACAATCAACACATGACACACCATAATCTTAAGAATTGAAAAGACATCATAGGTAATTACTTAATTGATTAACAATTAACATCGATGACTGATGAGTCACATTAATATACATTTGAAAATTTGAAATGACATAAGGTAGGAATGGAGATCCTCGAGCAAAAACACCAAAATTCTTGTCCCTTAGTTTTTTTCTTCAAAAAAGTAGAGAGAGGCGAGATCTGGCGAGATTTGGAAAGATTTTAGTGAGATTTGACAAGATTTGGCAAGATCTTGGGGAGATCTTGTCGTTTGCACACCTCGCCTGTGATCTCGTCTCGCTAATCTAAAAAAAGGAGATCTCGCCGAGATCTTGAACCATGCCAAGGAGAGATGGGAGCAGCTTCATTAACAATGAAGAATAGGGTTATGAACTCTCTTTCTCTCGCCTCTCTTTTTATAAAGAATTCCCTGTAACCATAGTAACCACCCCCTATAGCTAAAAATTTAAAGGGAACAATACAACCCAAACCACGAACTCTCTTCCTCTCGTTAATTACAACCCCCTATAGCTAAGGTCACGTTAATTTTCAGGCATTTTCACGTCTTTTCTCACTGTTCTTCCCGTCACTTCTAGACTTCCCTTGGTTTTTTAGTCATCCTTAATTGTATTATTTCACTCAATAGTCTCCATTGCCAATGTCCATACCATATTGGATGATGCTAATTCAACTTATCTTCTACTGGAGCCACTCCTAGATCACATGCGCTTAGAATAATAGAACCATGCTTTAACATGGTATACTATAATATATGATAGAATATGTCAAGGGATAAGTCTGCGTAGTTCTTCCCCCCACCCCCCCAACCCTGTATATATGAGATCCTCTGTGCACTAGGTACGCCCTTTTTTTTTTTTTTTTTTTGCCCCATTGTGAGAAGCTTATCGTAACAATCCGCTATTTTAGGCCACGTGGTACGATGGTGTTGCAATTCTGACTGTTGGATGGTCAAATCTAGGTTTGGATTGGCTATGTTTCAAATTTCAGACTCAAATTCAATTAAAGAATCTCCCTTGTGTGTCCTTGCGTTGCACCCCCTCTTGTAGTTCCTAGATTTTCGAAGTTCTATTTTGCCACTTGGAAATATCCATTTGAACTGAAAGTCTGAAACTGGACATGTAAGCTGGGGAACTTGGGATGTATCCACAAAATTTAGGCCTCATATGATCTGCTACATGGCAGATTTGGGCCATTTAGATAAGTTTATCTGGAAACATTTGCCTATTTGTTAGTTATCTATTTTTAGTAATCATGTGAGAAATACTGATTCGATAATAGAAAGAAATGGACAAGGCGTATATGATGCATACTACTATTTCTATAGCTTTCATAGCTATTTGCATACTTTGGGAATTTTTTTTTCTACGTTTTGGTACTCTCTTCTTTCTTTCTTTTTTGTTTTTTATTTTTTTAAAATTATATATATATATATATATATATATATTTTTTGAAGCATAATGAAAAAAGGCACAATGGCAAAGTTGCTCCATTTTAAGGTTTAAAGTATCGGCATCGGGTATTGTATCGGAAGGGTGATTGTAAGAGACACATGGTATTGTATCATATTGGAGATGCAAGATATGCTAAACATTTGTATGCATAAGATATATGCAAAACACAGTTTTGAAGCATAAGATGCTATATGTGTCAAATATATTTTTTACAAAAAGGAGAACAAAGTTCAACGAGATATCGGTTCCTAGACTGATCTTATTTTTCATTTGCAATGACTTTGTTCTGCTGATAGCAATGGCGAAGGTGGTTCTATTTGGGCCTTCTTGATTCCTCTGTTGACAGCAATCCTGAAGGTGGGGGATCAAGGGGCTAATTTTTTTTTTAAATTGTATATCAGTCTAGGAATGCCTGGACTTTCTCTTGTACATCTTTACTTTAATTTAATATCTTATTGCTGACTTTTAGCAAAAGAAAAAAGTTCAATGAGATTAGTGCACTTACTTGATTATGTATAAAGGGTGAGGTTTCTTATATGTACTAATACTAATTATTGTTAGGTATCGTATCAGTACTGTGTCATATCGGTACCTTAAAGATACGTTAGTATTGGCAGATATGGTTGCATACTTAAAACCTTGTCCATTATGACCTAATGGTCATGAGTTCAAGTGGGGAAACAGTCTCTCCACAAAGTGGGGGTAACTGGTACGGCTGTGTACATTATGACCCCTCCCCAGACCCTGCACTGGCAGGAGCTGTATGCATTGGGTATGCCCTTTATAATGAAAATTAATTTTTGGTTTGATGTTCAAGGCTTTATTTCTCATCAAATATTTTAAATGCTCTTGTTGATGATGTTTGAGGGTAGAATGCAATAAGAGAGCCTTTTATACTTTACTTTTTTTTTTTTTTGGGGGGGGGGGGTGGGGGTGGGTGAGGAAATAAAACTTTCGGTATTTTAACCACTTTTTCTCAATTTACATATCTTTTAGGCCAATCAAACTTTCATGCACTTTTCATTTTGATCCCTTGGGAAGCTGAAATATTTCGCAAGATTACCATTGCAGTATTCTAACCAATTTTTTGCAATTTTGTAAGATAAACTCATTTCCTAATGTGCAAAGAAGATGTGTGATTTTTCTTTAGCACCTTGTTGACATTAGTAATCTTGTTATTAGAAAACTACTTTTTCCTAAAGCACTGGTATAATCATAAATGGTCAGAAAAGACTAAAAGAAAAAAAAAAAAAAAACTACTTCGGTTGTTACTAAAAAAACTAAGCAGTGATAGAAAGGAAACTCTTCTAAAATTTCTCAATGAAAAGGTTTATGATAAAATTAAAATGGAAAAAAGAAAGATCATATTGTAAATCCAATTAAATTATCAAAACCTTTGGAATCTGGACTTGCTTTTATGGTTTCATCCTTTCAATAAGCACATTCTAGCGCCTCTTTTTTTTTTTTTTTTTTTGGGTCGGGGCGATGCATATAAATGATAGAAGCAGGCTTATTTTAGGGAAATAAGCCTTAGGTTGTGTTTCATGTGTTGGACTTTAGGTCCAAGGGACTTTCTTTGTAGTTGGCCACTTTAATGGGTTTGTAATGTGGGTAGGAGCTAGGTATACAAGACTAGTCAAGTAGGATGAGTTTAGTCCAAATTCGTGGGGTTATTTGCGTTGGTATTTATTGTTCTTTTTATTTTTAGGAGCTAACTGAGTCAAGTTCTAGTGTTATTGGGAAGGCTGGTTGAGTTTTGCTATGAATTTAAAATTCTAGAGTAGGATTGTCAATTATAACTTTGTTGTCGCTATTAAGAGTGTTATATAGAGAAGCTATGTGTAGTTGAGATGAGGATGCTAAGATGGATGGGTGGAAAAAGTAGGAAAGATAAAGTAAGGAATGAGCATATTAGAGCTGATTTGGGAGTTGCCTTGATCAATGACAAGCTCCATGAAAGTCGTTTGAGTTGGTATGACCATGTTTAAAGGAGGCCTAATTTCAGGTGATTTTGATCTACCTATCTTGGGTTACAAAATTTCTCTCATAGTTTCCTTGAAATGATTTTCCAGCTCTGGCTTACATTAATCTCCTTTTTTCACAGACCCGGCAGCAGGTTCTTTCTCTTAAGTTCCACTGTTAGCTTGGGAGATTCTATTTGCTATTAGGGAATAGGTGAAGGTGCCTCAGTTTCCAAATAGGTAAAACAAAGCACACAAAAAATAGTGAATGTAGAAATTATTCACTTAATGTGACGGAAAATCAATCCTCTCTACCTTGCCATTTGAATGTTAGACCAATTAATCATAATAATAGATATGATCTCACTTGAGATCTCACAACCAGTTTCTTTTATGATTCACCGATTCAATGTTTCAAACGTTTTGGAATTGAGCAATCTGATCATGAATCCCTTTTGTAAATAATGGGCACACACATTTTACAATATAGATTCTACATTTAGTCATTGGTCGACTAAACACATTTAATTAGTCAACGGGAAAACATGCGTGTACTTTATTGAAGCCATTTTAAAGGATAGTCAAGGCACCGGTAACATGTCACCGTTGGTATTTGTACCTGTGCCGAGAAAATAGATCGAAAAGCTGAGATGCCTGATCAGTGGTGCTGTTAGAGACTTTGAGAGTTTGATGTGAGATACGAACATGATTCTTCACTAATACTTCCTGGTGGTTCAGGACTCTTATTTATGTATTCTTGATGCAATGTGATCATTTGGTTTGTAGTTCTGTAGCTACATTTCTATTGTTAGAATTTACATCATTATCTTATTACTTAGGATTCTCTTGAGTAATATTTCTTGCAGCACAGTGCAGTACTTTTTTTAGATAAATTTAAATAAATTGATGTTGGTGGGGAAAATTGAAGTCTAGAGTTATCCACAAAGTGTCTTGTCCGTATATTTTTCTGTCGACAGGGATAAAATATTTTATTCTGAAGTTATCTCCCAATTCTATAGCTCACAGAGTCAATCTTTGTCATTTTTTCTTAGGTGACTCCACGCCTTGAAGAGCTTAAGTTATTCATATCGCAACAACAATCCACACATCTTGCTGCATCAGCAACTCAGAAAGAGAGAGCTCCGGCAAAAAATGTCTCACAAAAAAGAGGATCAAGTTTAACAGATGAACAGACTCCACCAAAGAAGCAGAAGAAGGATTCAACTCAGAAGTCAGGTACAAAGAAAGAGAGACTCAATGAAGTCAAAGCTAACAAACCTGAAAACTCAGATGAGCAACAAGTCAATGATTCCGGAGCTGGGAAAACAAAATTTTACACTGATGAGTGCACTGTGTTTGTTTCAAATCTTGGCTTGGAGGCAAGTAACTATCTTCTGATGAACATATTCTTCAGTGATAAAAATTTACTATAATTCTAATGATAGCAACTTTCTTAGGCAACTGAAGGACATCTGCGTGATTTCTTTAGCGACATTGGTGGAGTCACCGCTATACGGATCTTGAAGGATAAGTTCACTGGCAAGTCAAGGGTCTGTATCTCCTCCTGCCTATGTATACATGGATAACAAAATACATACACATTCATTTGTACATGGATGCAAAGTAATTCACATGCACACCCAAACACTTACATATGTTTATGCCCTATTGAAGTTGTCCAATGCTGTTAATGTAATACATTATTATTCGAACCACAAATTATGCCATAATTTGGATTTTTCTGGTGGCCTGAAGCTGTTCTTACTAGGAAAGACTCTAAACATCCATTTTACGACATTTTTTTCAACTCCCATGGAGTTCCTAGGCATGAAGTGGGGATATTTGTGATATGACATGATGGTTCAGCATTCTGGTCCTTCTGCAAAGTCTACTCTTCAGTTTTTGATTGCCTAGAATCACTTCCTATTGATTGTATCAGATGATCAAGATTCTTTCTTATTTTAAAGATACATTTATGCACAATTCATAGACTGTTCTTAAAGGTTTTTATTTGTTCTCCAATTTAAGCGACTTCCGGGATGTTCCGCACAAGAAGATTGTCCATAAGGTAGGGTCTCTTTTTGCTGCATGTCAAGTTCCGTAATCCACCTGAACTGTATGAGTGTAAAAACAATCCCTGTGATTTCAGCTTTTGAAATTAAAAAATTTCTTATTCAAAAGTGTTGGAAATGACTGCTTAATTTTTTGATGTGATGTAATGCTGCTGCCTGTTGGGATGACATTTATTGCTGCAGGTGGTGGCATGTGAGCATGGAAAGTCCTTTTTCTCTGTCAAGTGTCAACTGAGCTGCCATTCAAGAGGATTTTGTGGTTCTGGTCCTCTGATTTCTTTTGCCTGTTTGTTTGTTTGTGCTCTGAATGAGTTCTGATATCACAATACCAGCTGTCCATCTGAAATGGGATCCTCTGGGCTGGTCTGACACACTTTTTCCTCATACTATGCCATTCTTGGCGACTCCTCTTTTTTCCCAGCATCTTTTTAACTTGATGGAAGATTTTGTGTACTGCAGTGCAATATTATGTGACACGGAAGAATTTGCCACTTTGACTTTCTTCATCTTCCAAGTTTACTCCATGGGCATCTTCCATATAGAAAAGGGGAAGTTTTTTTTCTTACCATTGTGTTCTTTTTCCTAGGGTGCATCTTGGACCTGAAAGGCCACATCCTGCCTGGAAATTTCCAGGCTTAGATGGGATTTTGGATCCATGGGCCAAGGTTTGCTTGAGAAGGCCCAATCCGAGGTCGAGCTGGGATAGGTGAAGGGTGAGGCCTGTGGTTCGGCCTGGCCCAAGCTCGATTTGATGCTTATTGTAAAAAAATGCTTGGATTTTGTGATGGTGAGCCCTATGGACGTCACATTTTGTAGACCAAGGTTCAGAACTCCCTAACATCTCGATTTCACTCAGATACATGGTTGTTGAGGTAGGTAAGTGACCCAAGGCAGTCAAGAAGGGTGGGGAAACCAAGGTGCCCAGGCGATGCCTTGACAAGTATGCAAAGATAATTAAACATTTTAGGATGGCCTTTCCAGCCAGGCTGGGCTGACCTGAGCCTGGGCAGTGTGACTCTGGGTTGAGATTTCCCAGCCCATGGTTGGGTGGGCTGGGGTCAGGTCGGGTTCTCAAAAGCCTGGTTTTGCCAGCCCAAGTTGCTACCACGAGATGGACATTTTTATATGATTATATTACCCATGTGAAAAGTAAGTGGAATGGCTATTGAGCCTAAACAGAAGACATTTCCAATAAAGCTTTATGTGCTTTTTTTTTTTTTGGGGGGGGGGGGGGGGAATCTTTTCATTTTTGCCTTTAATTTCCTTCATTACTTTTGCCCATCCTCTCTGGAGTATTGCTAAGAAGTGGAAGTGCCTGGTCAGAGAGGGGGGGTGGGGATGTGGATTGGTTGGGTATGGTAGAGGGGACTCTGGCCTGTTGGTTGGTCGGGGGATCTGGCTTTTATGTTTTCTGTTTCTTTGCTTCTTTTTTCCCAACTTTCTCTTGTGGCTTCTATTTCTTCTCAGTCGAATGAATTTTCTTTTATTGCTGCTGTTCAGAGATCATCATGATTTTCTTTTCCTTTGCAAACCTTTGCATGATCATTTTCTTTTTCTTATGCGAAGGGACTTGCCTATGTGGATTTCTCGGATAGTACACACCTTGCAGCAGCTGTATCAAAGAACAGACAGACATTGCTTGGTAGAAAATTGAGCATTGCACAGTCAGATCCAAAACGAAGCCAAAAGAGGGTTTCCTTTGGAGCTAGCACTGCACCTGATCATGGTATGCCAACAAGATAAATATTTTATTTTCCTGGATTACTCGTTTCAGTTATGATGTTTTGACCAAGAGTTGCTGGAAGTACTATGTTATTTTTTGTCTGGGTGATATCATTCCCTTGCGAGATTTTCCATTACATTTTCATTATCCTGTCATGAATCACATACTATGCGTTTTTAGTGTGTGCACCCACTTTCTTATACTGAATCTTTCGACATTTCTATGTCTTGTATCTTATTCGATTTTGTACTTTTGAAGAGTTATGTGCTACCTAACCAATTTAAAAGTTAATTGGCTACTCTGAAAATGAAAATCATATTGATTTGGTCAACTTTCCTGTTTGGCCTATGAAGGATTTGCTGTCTGGGCTGAAAGCCTGAAACTTCTTGAAATAATTTCTCCATATCTAATACCAAACCATTGACTTCCCATATTTGTTTAATGCTTGGTTGCAGTTCTGCAAAAATCTAAAGTTTAGGTGGTTCAACCATAGAGTTTGTTAAGTAGTCTGATGAATTCTAACAAATCAAAGATGTAATGAACTGAAAACACCACAGTATAGTACAACAGTGTTCCTAGCATTAGTGACAATAGGGAAGAAAATAGAAGAAGCAATCACAAAGCAGCTAGCTGATGTGGCTCAAAATCTGGTTGAAGGCTGATCTATAACTGCTGAACTTGTGGCTTAATATTTTCAAGAACCAATGGTCAGATGGTGAGTAATGAAGGTGGACAGAAGATATAAACTAAAATGATCACTAAATTAGTAAGAGAAACTGGAATAGCTTTGGATCAGCGACATCAATGGACTTCAAGTTCAGGTCAATGGAACGCAAGGTAGAAGAGAATGGACACACCAAGTTTGGGCTCAGTCTGAGGGTTGAAGCTACTATTAACTTGAAGACAAAATTGAAAGGAAAACCTGAACTGCAAGCTGCTTTACCTGGGCAGAACTGACAGCAATGGTCAATCAACTATTGACGAATCGTTAGCAGTTGCGTTGGAGGGGCCGAAGTCTACTTTTTATCTTCAAACAGCAGTCCAAGTTGCAGCAGAAACTCCCCACGTAAACGATAGGTATGCAGGAAAATCAAAAGAACAAAGGAAGAAGGAAGGGGATATGACCAGGGTATCGCCACCTCTGACCTGCAATTGGATTTACCACCAATAGGTCCTTAGCTTCAGCAAGGGAACTGCTGTATTTCTACAGTAGCACACATTCTTCGAAGATGAAAACACAAGGGAATAGCCAAAATCGTGGGCTGTAGAGGCCCTTTGCTTGTATCTATAATCTTTGAAGCATGTGTTACAAGAATATTAAGTCTTGGTTAGTATCTTGCTACTCATAAAATAGCAACTTTCTAGAATATATAGTGGGTAAAACACAAAAAGGGAAAGAAATAGAACAAAAGTAGGAACTCCTGGATTGCTAATGACTTGGATACTAAACCTATTACAAGACAGAAACTATAATATAGGTGGCTACTGAGAAAATACTGCAGCACATTGTCTTCTCACTAAGGCCCACATGTGACTTCTAGAAGCTGAACCAAGACCACCACGCAAAGGTAGAACCAGACTCAAAACCGTGGGTCACTGTTGGGCCTAATTCCAAATTGTGAGCTTCACTGTTGGACTTTCTTCATCCTACTCTGGTTCTGCTTGAGCTCTACATCAATGTCGCAGACCTGCCTAGGGTTAACCAAACCTAGTAAGACTTGTACCGTTGAATTTCTTATTGATTCTGGATTCTTGATAGAAAATTTAATTTATTTCTGTGTTTAGGTGGTTTTTCACATTGGTTTGGGGCCTTCGTATATTCATCAGGACTGCAGTTGCTTTGGTTGAATCCTTGCTTTTTTTTTGTTTTTTTGGCGGAGATTGTTTACAAAACTGTTAGGGTTTATGTCCTTGTTTCATGTTTCAATTTTTGTATGTCAAATTCTAGCACTAAATGCCCCCTACGTCATTAGTGCTTACAAACACAGACAATTAACGTCTGGATTGCTTGTAAATTGTACCAACCATAGCAAAAACTGAAAAAGGAAGCAAACACTAAAATTTGTTTTTAAAATAAATAAAGTTAAAACTAGAAACTTCAATCCGTGAATGTCTTCATCATCAACCCAAGTAGTAGCAGATTACTGGAGATGGACCCATGATGGGCTAACTGATCACAGTTTGTGTTAGTCATCCAATGTGTAGCATAGTAGCAGATTATTGGAGGGGAGTTCACCCGTAATATGGCTCCTGCCCTGACCACTCCTTTCCTCTCAATGAGTGATGCTTTCTTATGTTCACCTTCCATCACAGCACATCCACCTTAGCTGACCTCCTATACGTCATGCTTTCTTTTGTTCACCTTCCGTCACAGCGTCTCACCCTTAGCTGACCTTTTGGGACCTCACTTATTTTAACTGTTGTCAAGATCACCTTAGCAGTTGGATCTGCAGGAAGGCTGCATGTCAGTTCCTAGATCTTGAAGGTGAACGAGTCCACATTTTTGTTTTTGTTATGAAGTTGGCCCCAGTGATCTATATGATGTGCAGAGGATGTAAATCAGGAACTCTGGGGGCTGAAAAGGTGAGGGGCAGAAACACATTTGGGATTCTTTAAAATCATTGGTGACTGTTCAAGGAGAGAATTGTTATCTCTCGTACTTGTGGACAGTTTCCAATTTCTTTACTGTGGCAAAGGAGAACATATAAGTATCAGAAGTCCATTAGTGTAAGTAGGCAGCATTGCTGATTGCTCAGGCTCTTTCTTCCCAATTTCTATCTATCTTATTGTACTTATATTGTATAGGAGAATTGCATCATCTGAGGTTTTTGTTCACCAATACCTGTTTAGGATCTGTCGGTTCTTGTTACTCTGGTAAGGTGGAGTGAGATGGTTCAGATTAGAGGATCTGGGGAACAGGTGGTAGATTGAAAATGAACTGGGGTGAGGTGTTGAAATGAGATATGGATGTCTCTTGCTTAACTTCATATATGACTTTATTTGTTTGAATGGAAATCAGGATTTGTACCTACCCCAATTGATTGGGATAAATATCAGATGTTTTTAGATATTATCATTCAGGTTACTGTTTGATTTCCAACAAAAATTAAAAAGAAAAAGAGAGCCTGAAATGTTGCCACTGCTATGATTTGTTGATAAATCATAACCTTGTTCTGGCAAAAAGGTAGAAAATTACAATAATAATATTGTAAATTGCCATATTAGAACATTTACGGATGCTTCTACTTAATGCAATGATGTAGATAGTTTTGTTGTGAAATCATTGGCATAGGCCACTCCCAGCTTAACAATATCTAGTCCTATTCCACTTATCAACTACTGTAAGTTTGTTCTCCCTGAATGCTGGACTTGTGCTAGGTTCAAATGCTCAGCCTCTCATACCCATGAGATTGGTTTTTTCCTGGGCTTGAAGAAGAGATTGGGGGGGGGGGGGGG
>NC_056563.1:11588979-11600429 GCF_013358625.1 Macadamia integrifolia | reverse complement strand
CCAATCCCAGCTTAACAATATCTACTCCTATTCCACTTATCAACTACTGTAAGTTTGTTCTCCCTGAATGCAAGCCCGTTAATTTTCCAGTTTTCACCTGCATGCTTGCCCATCAGATTTTTTTTTTTTTTTTTTTTTTTTTTTTGTAGGGTGGTTTGAAAAGGTTAATATTTCCAAAGAACTGGTTTGTGTTTGCAAGCCTTTTAATTTTTCAGTTTTCAGCTGCATGCTTGCCCATGAGATTCTCTATTTTTGGACTTTTGTAGGGTGGTTTGAAATGGTTAATATTTGCAAAGACCTGGTTTCTCTTTGCAAGCCTGTTAATTTTTCATTTTTCAGCTTCCTGGCATCATTAGGCTGGATCAGTTCAAAATCCACAATCATAATTCAGAGTGCTTTTCATGATTTAGTTGCACGAACCATTCAAAGTGTGAGCAATCAAGTGCTTGCTTTAAGGAGATACTGTCATATCTTTGAATAGCTCCCTCAACAGTAGGTTTTGCTTGTAACTTCTTATTCTGGATAGAGCTCATTGGCACAATAACAAATTGAAATTTTGTTACCTCATAACTCTCCCGTTTCTTGGTCCTCTGTCAATTAATATTATGTTACTACAATTTTTTTTGCGGGTACGGGTGCAGGACATGAAGAACCTATTGCTGCTTCTAAAGAGTCCACTGAACCTCGTAAGTCATCTTCTGTTTCCACTAGGCGTGAAGACCGGGTCCAGCTCAAGGGGAAGAACACATTTGCGGTGCCAAGGACTCTGGTTAGACCCCTGGGATGGAGTAAGAATGAACAGACGAGTGAGGGGGATGAGAAGCCAAAATCTAATGACGAATTCAGGGAAATGTTGCTCAAATCCAAAAAGTAACGTTTCCTTTCATGTTTAGGGTTGTGATCATGCCTAAGTCATTTAAATTGCCTTTTGCTCTCTAGTTTCAATTGCATGCTAGTCGAAAACATTCTTCTCTATCCAACATTCTGGAGCTTTTTTTGAATTGAAATTGTACCCTGTAGGGTTGACAAGAAGTAGGGCTTTGAATAGAGGTGAATGGCCAAGAGTGGATCCATGTCGCCACGCCATTTAGATGGGATAAGGCTTGGCTGAGTTGAATTGTAACATTTTGAAATATTTTAGATGGTTGTCGGTGTTCAATATCCATTGTAATGAAATTTTGTTTTGTACAATCTGCATGCATAACATGTGCTTATAGCCGTGTGTAATGAATTAGAAATATTCAAAAATTTTCTGATGTGAATAATTTAATTGTGCATTGTTCTAGATCTTGTTGATGGATCATTGTCTCTAAAGAACAATTTCGACATATTTGTTTGTTTCTCCTCGTCATGATAGCACTTTTATTGTTGTTGAAAGAACATAATGATTGCCCAAAGGTTTCACTAAACTATTAGGACTGTTTGTTTGATGAAGAAAAGTGCAAAAAGTAAAAAAGAAAAAAGAAGGGGAAATTTACATCCACCACCCCTTCTTGCCTTTGCCTCAATTATATCATCTCCTCTTGTAGTTTTGTTTTTTACATTTAAACCCAAAAAACTAACATCGTGACATTAATGTTAGTTTTGAAATTTAAATGACCTACCCTTCTAACATGTTATACCCTTTTAATACATTTCAATCTAAACAAAATCCCCAAATCCCACCCCCAATTGAATCGTGACATTTTCCATCAAAGGAGAATACCCTCTGGCGAAGTTGATACTCTCTGGCGATGCGAAGATATGAGGTCGCATGTGCTATTTGTTTTCCCATTTCTGTTCATTTGAAAGTTTATTATCATACGCGATTGCTAGGGCATGACTATAGTTACTACTCGTCGATTGTTAGGGTCAGTGTATTCCACATTTTCTATTCCTTGATTTTTAGTTATTGTCATAAAGAATTTGCAGTGGTGTTGTTGGGGTGGGTAGCAGAACAATGTGATTTTAAATTTTCTACTTTCCTATATTTCATAGAATACCAAATACCGAGGTTGTTCGGTTATAGGGTGTGAAAATAAAGAGAGAAAATTTGCATAAATTCAAGAGTGTTGGTTAACCCCATGGGGGTAGTGGAGTTGGCAAGGGACCTTGGCCTTAGGAAGCGTGTGATTCTGACTTTTGAGTTTGACTCCTCTTATCTCTTTGGGACCACTCACACAAAGGTGTTTAGTGTTTCACTACTTTCAGTGAAAGATAACTGATTTTCATTCAACCACAGTATGACCCAATTCATGTGATTGTAGATTAGCATGTGCTCATAAGACTAGTCAGGTCTAAGGTTTGGATACTTGTTAGTAAAAAAAAAAGGAGGGGATGTGTCGACTGACGTGACCCGACGATTGTAGCTGGTGGTTGCAGCGGATATTGTAGCAGAATCAATTGCATTGTAGCTTGTCTTTCCATTATTACTTGATCCAGATGTTGCTTTATTAGTTGAAACTCAAACTCCTCCTTGGTTCCCATATTATTGTTTTTCTATTTTATCTTTTTTGAATTTTTTTTTAATGCATTAGTATTGAGGCGCTTAATTAATTTATTTATTTATTATATTTTGCCTCATCCATTGTCAAGATTATTGTTTATTTATTAATTTTCTTTCATCTCATCCATCATCACGAGTTTAGTATTATATTTTTTTATTGATATTAATCACAATCGATAATAATCTGAATCAATATTGATCTCAATTGATACTAATTCAGATCACTTTCTATCTCAATGTTATATTTCTTGTTAAGGTTGTAACACATGATTTTATAGATTAAAAAAATAATTAAAAAATTATAAAAGTATTAAATTTGTATTGTTCTCAGTCAATATTGATACAGATCACTTAATCCTTTCACAATGGAAAGTGATTTAAATTAATGGAAACTTATCACTCTATAATGGAGGAATGAGACCCATATAACGTATTAATTTTCATTCCCAATAAATTTGAACCAATCAATTTTTGAACTAATCAATTTAAGAACAAAAAGTTAATTGATTACAGGTGAGAAAAAAGAATAATCAAGATGGATAAAGAGATGTGTAAGTTCAAAAACAAGGGAATATCAGAAAAACGAATAGTACTTACCACTTATTCCAAGCTAACCATATGTCAACAGGAAAACTAACTATGTGTCAAACAGGAAATTGAACGGAGGTCACAGCTTAAGGTCTTTTATACGGATGGACGAAGCCCACTTGAGAAAAATGAAAGATGGATGAAATCTGGACCGATATCATGCAAATTCAATTTTTTGGGAAAATGACCTCAATTCCCCTACATAAATGCTTGTTATGAATAAAATAATTAGGGGAGTTGCGGGGCGGTGGTACAGCATACAAGCTCCTGGTGTAGGGCACCAGTCCCTTAGCCGGTAGGGCCATCATCAGTAGACCACCCAATGCCATTGCAATGCTAAAGAAGAGTAGGTTCTGTAGAATGCATGTTATGACGTGTTCTATTTGATCTACACCGTCCATTCTATTCAACCCAATCCTTATATATATATATATATATATATATATAGAAAATTACATGATTATCCATTTTTGGTTTCCCTTTACAAAATTACCTACAAAAAATTTTAGTTAATAAAAATACCTAAAATTAGATTTGGATTTACAAAACTACCCACCCAAAGTTTTAATTAACAAAAATACCCAAAATCATGCTTGAATTTACAAAACTACCCAAAATAGTGATTCTTCATTTTCCACGTATAATCATGTATTTTTTTATAACTAAAACTTGAGTGGACAATTTTGTAAATCCAAACTCAATTTTAAGTATTTTTATTAACTTAAACTTTAAGTGGATAATTTTGTAAAGGAAAACATAATTTTAGGTATTTTTTTTAACTGAAACTTTTGGTGAATAATTTTGTAAAGAGAAATGCAGTAGTAATCATGTAATTTTCCATATATATATATATATATATATATATATAGAGAGAGAGAGAGAGAGAGAGAGAGAGAGAGAGAGAGAGAGAGAGAGAGAGAGAGAGAGAGAGAGAGAGAGAGAATCAACTTAGTTTCAGGGCTATATCTACATTCACAAAAACAGTAGTAGAATTACAGAGTAAACACACTTAAAAACACTTCTCACAGTGAGTCAAGAACTGCAGAATTAAGAAGGAAAACTACTACATGGATAGGATCATCATGGAAATGAAATCAAAGTTCTTCCTTCTTCTTGTTCTCCTTATCGGCTCCGAGCTTTTTGGTGTGCTGATCCTCTTCCGTTTCACCTGCAATGCTAATGAATTTAGGACCCGTAATCTTCTCCGGGGAATGCTTGGCGATTGAAATGGTAAGGACGCCATTCTCAAGCTTGGCCTTAATGGAGTCCAAGTCCACGTTCTCAGGTAGACGGAACTGCCTCCAGAACTTGCCGTAAGACCTCTCCACACGGTGCCACTGGTCCCCTTTCTTCTCCTCTTCCTTCTTCCTCTCCCCACTCACCCGCAACACCCTTATCTCGTCCACTTCTATCTTCAACTCCTCTTTCTTCAGTCCTAATTATCACATCACAAAGTTAAAAAAGATGTATTCAATGTTGACTCTGATACCACTTGTTAAATATTGGACCCGCTGCTTGTACGATTACGTACTACTGACTATATCAGGTGATCCTACAAGCAGTGAATCCATTCTCGCTTTTTAAGAATGAATAAATTACCTGGGACATCGAGCATGATGATATGTGCTTCCGGAGTCTCTTTCCAATCAACCCTAGCAGGAGAAACGATCAATTCATCCTTCTCCAACTCGAAAGGGACTCGTTCTAATATTTTGAACGGATCCGGTAACCTATCTTGCCAGAAATCCGACCATAGACTCGGCGGTCGATCCACAAACGGCAACAGCGAACCCTCCAACGGTGGAATAAACGTCGCCGTCACCATAAGAAGAATAACCAGAGTAACACCGCTAATGATTAACCTCCTCATTTTTTTTAGCAGAACAAAGTTGCAGAAGGTAAACAACAAGTGTAGTTGAAGATTTTTTATCTTGATTTCTCAGTTGCAGTGGAGTCGGTTTTTGAGGATGAAGAAGCGAAAGTAAATATTTAATGGGGGAAGAAGGTGGTGAGAGGTGTTTCTTGAAAGTTCCCCTAACAGTTATCACATTCGATTTCTAGCGAGAAGGTTCTAGTTTGTGTCTCTCATGGTGATTTGGAAAAGTCAAGGAAGAGTTCGAGAGGTTTCACGTATTATCCTAATTCCTTTTTCTACACTGTTTTTGGGCCCACTATGGATTATGGTTTTAAGAAACGAGACGGAACAACGGTTTGAAATCGTCTACAATTTCGATCTCGTACAATTCCGTATAATACCACCTTCAGGCGGTGACACGAGTATTGATACCAATACAATGGTTCATATCTAGTACAACTAATAAAACATTAAATCAGTGAAGAGGCATTTAAATCAGATCTAGACCATTACATTGGTATCAATACACTTGTCACTCCCTGAAGATGGTATTTCATGGAATTGTACGAGATCGGAATTGCAGACGATTTTTTTTCCAGAATAACGGTCATTATCAGTCGGATCAGGATCGAATCGATCTTGACCTATCTTTTTTTTTTTTTTTTTTTTTTTTGGTAATGGAAAAGGTTCTCCATAGTAGTAATCATAGTCCTTAGGACAAGTTTCCGTGCATGCTTCCGCAAGATTAATGGGCGATAGTGGACATATCAAGACTCGAACTCACAATCAGCCGACTAATTGAAGGAATTTTCACCATTATCATGACCTATCTCAATCTCATGTAATTTAGAAAGAAAAAAAAAATTGTCTGAAACAATAGTGATATCGATCTTGATCAATTCGTGCTATTCCCGAGTTTTAGAACTTTACTACAGATTAATCACGTATATAAGCGAGCGGTTGATGGATTTGGCAAAACTGGAATCGGTTCTGCCAATTCCTGCCAATTCCGATTTGAATTGGGAATCGGAATCTACTGAAGTTGGTCCAAAAAACGAATGATTCTGATCCGAGTCTGCCGATTTGGCCGATCTTATTCTGATTTCTGAAACAGTGGTGAGATTAGTATGCTCTGAGTTAAGGATGTCAAAATATAATCAAAACAGACCGGTTATAACCGAATCGAATCACACCATAGGAAAATGATCCAGTTTTGATTTTATGGGCCATAATTTCAATTTCATTCGATTCAGAACTGAAAAACCAATGGTTAAGTGTTTTGAATTTCAATGGGTCTTTACGAAAAAAAGGAAAGTTTCATTTTCACACAATCACGCCTCTTGATTTCCTAATTTTTAGGATTATAGTTAATTAATTATCATATGTGTAGTCTTTTACGTAGAAATGATATTGTCCTTAGCAAAATAAAAGTATATTGTTTTGACCCTTTAGAAAGTTTAGTATATGTAGAATTCACACTAGTTGTAGGAGGCAAACCATTTTTTAAAACGACACTATTAACATCATGTAATTGTGAACCAAATAGCAAAAATTGATTAGAAACCGCTAAAACCGAAATCGAATGAAAACAATTATGATTTCACATTTTTCCTATCTGATGCGATTTTAGCTTCACTTTATCAAAATGTAAACCGAATCAAAATCAAACCAAATAATCAAAACCGCACCGTTTGACACCCCTAATCTAAGTTATGAGATTCAATTATTTGGGAGCATTCTCCTCTTTGAATTGTTTGAACTTTGTCTTGTTTCACAAGAAATTCACAAGAAATATGAAATAATTCAGAAGGTTCATTGAGCCTAAGGCGTACAATGCGGCTCTTCATATTTATTATTATATTAATGAGCATATATAAACATCAATAGGTGTGGGTTTATTTTATTTCATAGGGAGGAGTGTCATTTCGCTTACTACGTGTGGATGTAGGGCTGTATGATTAAGAAGGATTTTTTTGCCTTATATTAATTATTTTAAGGGGAAAATAACTCTACTTAATCATGAACTTTTATGCCATGCATAAGCGGACAAAATGACAACCCTACCTCCTCTCTCCTATTGGATACCTTGATGCACGTTTTCATTGACCAACGCGCCATGTGATCAAGTTGGACTTGTTCTTCTGTTTTTCGAAACAATTGGAAGGAAAAAAAATTGGGAGTATACCCGATGGCAAAGGGTTCCCACACTTAGAGAGAGAGAGAGAGAGAGAGAGAGAGTATTGGCTGCAACTCCTCTTCAAGCTCCATCGTCCAAACTGACGGTGCAACTCATCTTCATCTCACGAGCTTCATCTCCCAAACTGATGCTGCAACTCGTCTTCTTCTCGCAAGTTCCATCTCCTTTCACAATCACTTGCTCCAAGTCCAACGATCTCAAGGAAGATTTTCTGCAACTCCACTTCCAAACCAAACAATCAACTCCTTTCACATTTGTTTGCTCCAAGGTATCATTGATCAGCTTCCAAAACGATTGTAAGAGTGTGCTCAACCACTATAAACATCTTCTAGAAAAGTTTTTGGAAACAGGTTTACCAAACGCTTTTGAGCAGAAGAAAACTGTTTCACCACATAGAAACGAAAAAATCTGTTTTTGCTGTTTCTTGACATATAAGCCATTGAAACGTTATCAAGTGTTGCCTTAAAATCCCCGACGCTCAACTGTGTTTCCCATGGGTGAGCAAGAAACACATTTATAAAAGAGAAGAGGAGGGAGCACTCTAAATTTTGGTGCTACCATCTCTCTCTCTCTCTCCATCTCTCTCTCTCGAGAGAATTAGAGAATTTAGGGTTTTTTAGAACCTAGGTGAGAAAGTGTCTGCATGCATTCCCAACGAATGCAACGATTGTGTGAACAAGTTCCTTTTTGAGTGAAGAGGAGCTAAGATCGCATGGAGGGATTTCACTAATGGTCCAAATGTAACCTATTTCCTCCCATTGTTTTGTTGCTTTAATGGAGGGGCAGGGTGCAGGGGAGTGAGGGGTAAAGGAGAGCGAGAGCACAAGAGGGAGGGGACATAGGCGGGCGCAGGCACACAGGGAATAGGATTGGGTGGGTCGCTATAAGGCAATTGGGTGAGGTTTGTAGATGGAGAGGTAGGAGTAACTGTTGAACTGGGGACAAAAGCGCGCATTTAGTAATGAGATTATTTGGGTTGCTCTTTCCATGGCATAGCTCCAAGCTCTGGCAATTGTCTTTCTTCCATGGCATGGCATAGCTTTTACCAGTACTAGATGAAAAAAGCCTCACTTCCGTCAGTTGGCACCATGCATGTAGCAGACCTAAAACCTGGCAGGAATGCGCATCTTGTGGCCAGCCACAATGATTCAAGTTGAAGACCATGGAAGACGAATGATAGGTTATATGAGAAAGATTTAGATGGGAATGATTTATGTCTCCAGAACCAATTCCCACTACATAGTAGCCAAGCAGGTTTAGAAGAAGAGCACAGTTAAGAGAACTGTATGAAAGAACCCAAACCCCCAGATGAGGCAATACCTCATTTTGTCAGAAATCACAAATACAGTACCAAAATTCGTTCAAGATCAAAACAAGATACCCAGGTCATAACTCGTTAGTACATAATACGAGTCACCTCGAGCTAACAAATAGCGTTGACAATGAAAAACAAACCAGAAACATATCAGCAAGAACCTGGCCTTCCCTAACAAGCACAAACAGATGCTCTATAATAACAAATACAAAGTTTTGCAAAAAGGAATGCAAAGAGAGGAAATTCATCTCCAGAGAATTAGATATTGTCTAACACAAGCCAATATGGTAACAAATTAACAAAGACATCAGAGTGGTGCATGAAATGTGAAGAAGCCCCACGAAAATTTGGAACTTAAAACAATTACATGCTCTAACTCAGCCTTGGATCTCCACCTGAACTGCAAAATCATCCAAAACATTCAAAATTCATATCCCAGAACTACAATTCATCCTACTACAAGCCCCCATAAGAGGATAAAAATATTCTAAGGTACAACATTGAAAAGCACTGACGCAATTGATATGTCCGAATCACTCCTCTCTTCCTCTCTCGTTATTCGAATACCAAGTATACTTACCTATCTCATAAAGTTATAGCTTCTGCTTCAGATATCTAACTCAAGCCATCGCTGGTTGCTTCTGTGCAAATGCTACACCTTTCTCAATGCTGGCCTTCAGTTCTGGTTTAAGAACCTCTAGGGCCTTCGCCTCGAATTCAGTCAACCCTTGGAGATCAGCTGATATCACGGCTTCGACACCCTTCTTTCCAAGCTTAACCCTCGATGCAAAGAAAGGCAGCTCAGTCAGATCTGACTGGATGAATGCGCACTCATAGACATCGGCATCTCCATCCAGGGCACGAAGAGATGATTCAACAAATCTTGCTGCTGCATATGCCATAGACAGAGTAGCAGATCCTGCTCCTGCCTTTGCCTCTACTACTTCAGTTCCAGCATTTTGGATCCTCACTGTGAGCTCCTCTACTTCTTCATCTGTGAAAATAACAGATGGTTTTGTCTTGGAGAGCAGCGGAAGAATAGTAATCCCAGCATGTCCCCCAACAACTGGGACATCCACATCAATGAGCTTCAGGTTCTTCTTCTGTGCAACAAATGTGTTTGCCCTAACGACATCCAGAGTTGTAACGCCAAACAGCTTCTTTGGATCATAAACACCCCTCTGCTTCAACACTTCTGCTGCAATTGGCACCGTAGAATTGACTGGGTTGCTGATGATGTGGATGAAGGCATCTGGGCAGTTATCTGCAACAGCCTCAACCAAGTTCTTGACTATGCTGGCATTAATGTTGAACAGGTCATCACGAGTCATGCCCGGCTTTCTTGGAACTCCAGCAGGTATGACAACAACATCTACACCTTTCAGAGAATTAGCCAATTCGCCATTACCTGTGAAGTCCAGAACTTGAGAAGGGGTATTGCAATGACTGAGATCAGCTGCTACTCCCTTAACATTTGCAATATCATAAAGATGTAGATCCGAGACCAAAGGAGACATCTTGATCAGAAGTGCAAGGGGTTGGCCAATTCCTCCAGCAGCTCCAAGAACAGCCACTTTGAAAGCTGAAGCCTGCGGCTGGACACAATTTTCTGTTCTCCTACTTTGTTCTTCAGCCATTCGTGCAAAAGAGGCTCGAAGAGCAGTACTGCTTTCCTTGCCCAAGAATGACGACTCTGATTCACAGCTTAAAGATGATGCTGCTTTGAGACCGCTGAAACTCTTAAGAGAGTTGGCAGAGTTGAACTTCATGCAGAGGGGCTTAAATTTTGAAACTTGGTGTGTCTGGGTACCAGTCACGGACCCAATGGAGAATGTAGCTGCTGTTGTTGCTGCCATCTTGCAATCTGAAAGGAAAACTTAAAATATCATATCAGACAGAGTCCCAAGAATCAATGAAGGACAAACATTAAAGTTAACAGTCTGATGAAAACTACAACTGGACTGGCTAGTTGATAGCCCACTAAATAGAGAAATGAAATCTCGAGATACAGATGCTTTTGTCAGATATTATGGTAGTAGGCATAGTACGTTTACTCCCAAACAATCTAGTTGCAAACTGTTGAAACAATGTATTAAAATAGAAATCTCCATTTATAGAAGTTACTCTCAACCAATTCACGGGTGCAGAAATATTTTTTGTCAGATATTATGCTTGTTGGCAAGCACTCGTGTCATTCAGTTATAGAACATTAAGGGAATCTTCAGAATTGTCACAAGAGAAGAATTTCAATGACAAATGTTCCACTATTCTAAATTAGATTTTCTTCCAAAGAAATTAATATTTCTGCACCGATTAATTGGTTGCACCAAAGAGATAAATAAGATATTTACTGGGGGTAGGTGGTGATAATCATTTCCATTATACCTGCAATTGTTATTAGCATGTATAGCTAAGTTGAATACAAAATATTAATAGTCCTCTGTCAGTAATTGTAGGTTTACAGCTTGCCAAAGTACTGGGTCTGTACCTAGTGGTATGCTAGAGTCATACAACTTGACTAAAGCCTAGTCTAGTGAATGGTTTTATTGTGTCAAATAATAAATCTTAAACACCTCAGCTTATGTCTCATTCTTTGAACATCATCTATATGTCTTCACTTGATAAGCTGTTTCACTATTAAAAGGAGAAAGTAACTCTCTAGGCAATACTCCTTTTAAGTTCTCTAGACCGACTTTCAAGAAATTACTCAAGTTCTACATTTGACATATGCGAAAGAAATAACAACCTGAATTCAATTCAATACTGTGATACAAAGTGACTTGTCGATTAAAAGAGTGGAAAAATAGCAGTGGCATACAATAGTTATGTAGTAAGATAGGTAATGTAAACCAGCCTCCTGGCCAGAATAGCTTACCAGAAACTAGTTCATAAAAAGATCACAGAACAGGTAAACAAGCCAGAATTGGAGAAATTATAATACTCAAGATAGAGAATTCAGACCAGAACCAGACATCAGCCGAATGGTCCATTCTACTAACAGAATCAGACC